>NW_026062407.1:0-99762 GCF_023897955.1 Schistocerca gregaria
CACAGCCGACCTTACACGCCTCAACGTCAAAACAAAGGTGGTTTCTTTCTTTCAACGGTTACCTTACCTTAGGTTACGTCAGGTTAGGCTAAGAAGGCGTCAGGGTTAGGTTAAGCGTTGACGTGACGTCACGTCTTAACGTAGGCGTTAAGCTAAGGTTGCGGTCACGTACGTTAGGTTAAGGCGACTTGGGGGTTGGCCTAAGAGCTTAGGTTAGGTTAGGTTACGTTAGTTTAGGTGGCTGCGTTAAGGGGCTTAAAGAAGTTTAGGAGAGGTTAAGGCGTCGAGGCGGCCGCACCCCCTTAGCTGCTGCGGCTCGGCCACGCCACGCCACGCTTTGGGGTTTCATAAGGTCGCGCGGCGGGTCGTCGGCACGCCGCAAAGGACAAAACTGCAAGACGACGTCGAAAAACAAACAACAGGTAAAAAATAAATAAGTAAAAATAAACGACGCCGACAGGCGGGGATCAGCAGAACAAGCAGATTCCGGAGAGCGAAACACTAGATCGCGTGTTAAACCCCCCCGAGCCGAGAGAGCACAGAGCACCACCACGTGTCGGCCTCCGCTCACCCGACTCGGCTGGGCTGGGCTGGGCTGGGCTGGGCTGGGCTGGCGGCCGGGCCGGATGCACGTACACGTACGGCTACAGCCACTACCCGTACACAGCCGCTCTTCACGCAACACCAGCCAAATGGCGCGCCCGCGGCTCGTCGCGGTCGCAACGCCACGCCGGCACACTTTCGGCACCACCGTTTTCGCGCGCACCGCAAACAAAACGCAGCCGACACACACAGAGAGAAAAAAAAAAAAAAAAAAACACAGAGCGCGAGACGGGCGGCGGCGCACCTTTCGCCAGCCGGCAGGCAATCGACTCGCCCAGTACGACAAACGCGCACGCCACCCCACCCAACCAACCAACCAACCAGTCGTCGTCGTCGTCGTCGTCGTCGTCCCGAAATCAAACAAACTCTCAAAAGCACAGCCCCTGCTGCCAACGGACGCAGGCGCCACGCAGCTCCCCTTCCCGCCACACTCGATTCGCAGCGCAACTCACCCGGCACACCGTCAAACGACGGGCTGGGCTCGCCGCATCGCCGCAACCTACACACCTTCCCCGCCACGACGCACAGCCCCACCAGACGCCCGTGCCGCAACGACACTACTGCACTACCACTACCGCACTACTCCTCTCGCCCTTGCCATACACGACACAACACGCCAAAAAATGAAAATCCAAATACAAACAAAAACACCGCCCCCGCGACCCAAACACATGCACGGCGCGCCAACACACGCGAGGCAAGGCACGCAGCAAACGGCGTCCCCTCCGCGTCGCGCCATCAACCTACACACACAAGGCAACCAACAACAGCCAGCCAGCCAGCCAGCCCCACTCTCACGCCGCAAAAACAGAAAACACACCGAAACCGCCAAACGCCGCACATTCGCGCTTCGCACTTACCACACACCTCTCGGCATCCGTTTCGCACACAACGACGCGACGCACAATACATCATCACGGGCTACGCACGCACACCGCGACCCACTTTTTTACGACGCCCTCGGCAGAGCACACGTGCCCACGCCCACACACAGTCGACACAACGACGCAGCGCGCAGCAGACGCGGCCGCAACACGTACCTCCCCGACGACGCGCCAACACCGCCAGCCACTGCTCACTCGCCCAAGCAACCCGTGCACACAACTGCCACACGCGTCCACCACGCCGCCGCCAACCACCCGCCCGCCAGGGGGCGCTCACGTCCGCGACAACAGCGCGGCACCGCCGGACCGGGCCGGGCCGAACCGAGCCGAGCCGCCGCCTCCTCTCCACTCGGCACGCCACGTCCTGCTTGCAAAACACATGGCTCGTCCCTCTGTACACACAACGCGCCTGCCTGCCTGCGGTCGCCGCCGGCATCTATCTACCTGCGCATCGGAGCCAGGCCGGCAAGCCCACACTTAAATAATGCACTTCACCAGCCAAACAAACCCACTCTTCCTTTCTTTGCACAGCGCATGCAACAGCAGCCCCAGGAGCCGGGCCCGCCGCCAGCGTCTCCTCCTCCTCTGGGCACAGCCAGCCAGCCAGCCGTTCCCACCGCCCCGCCCCTGCTCTGCAGAACAAGAAAAAACGAAAAAGTACCAACACACGCACCCAAAGCGTAAGCCAGACAAGACCAGCCTCTCCAAGGCCACACACACGCAAAAAAAACAAAAAACAAAAACACTACAACAGAATAAAATGAAAAAGAAAAAGCAAGCTGTCGCCTCGCCCCCGCCCGTCCCCCCACCCCACCACATTCGCCCCCTCCGCTTGTTTTCCTTTCTACAATTTCCCTCTTTTCCACCCAATATCCCGCCGCGGTTTACGGGCACCGGCCGATTTTGCGCCCGCCCACATGTGTGCCTACTCCCCACCACCATTCCCTCCGCAGCCCGCAGCCCGCAGCCCGCAGCCCGCAGCCCGCTTTTCCCCCCCTCCCTGCCCACACCACACCACACCACACCACACCGACGGTGCTGACGTCGACACGCACCCAAGACAGGGGCCACGACCGTCTTTTTTCCTGGGCCCATCCCCGCACCGCACCTCCTTCCAATCAACGCTGTGGCGCCTGTGTCCGCGCGAGACGCGTGCGCGCCGCCTCTCTCAACATCCGTCCGCCGTCCGCCGGCCGGCCCGTTTTTCGGCCCCCAGGCCATCCGTCAACCACCACTGCCACTGCCCCTGCCCCTGCCCCTGCCCCTGCCCCTGCCCCTGCCCGCCCCCCCGCACCACACCACACACCGCTGCTTGCCCCGGCCGTTGCCACCAAAGGCGCCAACCGCAGCCCGCGCGCGCCAGAAACTACAGGGACCCAGCCGACCGACGAAAATCAGAGCAATTGGCCGGGAGGATCAAAAAGAGAGCTCCGAAAACCACCGTAGCGAGGCGTGGGAGGAAACGTTACGAGAAGCAGAAAGGGACCAGGAAAAATTCTGGAAATTTCTTAAAACTCGTAAACTAAACACGAAACATCTACATCTACATCTACATGGGGAAGGAACGACCCCACAGACCGAGCTGAAGCACTGGCGGATTCACTAGAAAGGCAATTCCAAGCACCAGAAGCGGTAGATGACGAAACTGATGACCACCAGGAAATGGTACTCAGAAGGGTAAAACCGCATCCTAAGTGCCCCGATCAGAACATCTTTCACAATCCAATAAACGCAGAAACCCCGTATCTTATCACATCACAAACATACACACATCCTAAGAAGGCATCAGGCCCAGATTCCATCAAACCGCAACTACTACATCACCTACCTCCAGCAACTATCAATTATCTATCTAACATCAATATATAATGCTTGCTTCAGACTAAACTACTTGGAAACAGGCCCGAGTCATCACATTACCAAAGCCAAACAAGGACTTATTATTTCCGCAAAACTATAGGCCAACTTCCTTGGAAAGGTCCTCGGAAAGCTCATTCAAACTGAACTGAAGAAATTCAATTCTTAAAGGATAACAACATAATCATCCCACAACAATTCCGATTCCGCGAAGAACACAGCACCACCCACCAGGTGACCAGACTAGTCGAGCACATATGTCAGGCCAGAAACATTAGACACAGTACTGGAGCAGTCCTGCTTGACATTGGAAAAGCATTCGGATAACGCCTTATCTACAAGCTCCACCAGTACAACTGCCCCATCCACATTATTGCTTCTTTTCTCCGCAACAGAGCATTCTATGTCCATGTACCAGGAGCGGCAAGTAACACTAGATCCATAGAGGCTGGAGTCCCGCAAGGCTCAGTGCTGGGGCCCATTCTCTACTCAATATACACAAACAAACAGCTGGGAGGACACTTGTCACTATTTGCAGACGACACTGCAGTCTACCGCAGCAGTTCTAACCTGCAATATAGAGTCACAAAAATAGAGCAACACCTACAATCCATCCAGAAATGGGCTAACCAAAAAAAACAATAAACGCGGAGAAAACCCAAGCAATACAATACGATTCACATTCAAAAAGAATACCTCCTAACCTGCATATACGCCTCAGAAATAACAATCTTCCATGGTCAGGCACAATAAAGTATCTAGGCATCAAGCTGGACAAGAGGTTGACATTTAGAGACCATGTTACACACGTTTGTAACAAGGCTGCAGCAGCAATATTCAGACTGTACCCAATCATCAAAGGAAACAGAATAAATATGCGCGCCAAAAAGAAAATCTTCAAAACCGTCATAGGAACCAGCCATCACTTACGGCTCTGAAAATCTGGTCAATGGCCGCAGACACCAACATAACAAGAGTAAAAAAAAAGGGTGCACAACAAATACTTCAGAATTGCTGCTGATGCCGGCCGGTACCAGACAAACCGAGACATATACACAAACCATAACATACTCAAAATCCCGGAAATCATCCAAAGAAAAATCCATAAAGTTTTTTTTTTTTTTTTTTTTTTTTTTTTCCCACCAAACCACGGATTCGAACCACCCACTCATCAGAAATCTGGGACAAAATCCACCCGACCCAAGAACGACATTTCCCATCACGACAAAACACCACAAACTACAACATACCATGATAAACAAAAATAAAATACAAACACCATAACACTCACTCAAACAACAAACATCTACACACACCCAAGAGACCCTATCATCCCATCATTTTGTTACCCAACATAATCAGACAGAAGGCAGGGATCAAGGACAGATCCGGTCCTTCGAGTACAGGGGGTAAAAAAATACCCATCAGACCAGCTCGCTCTCTCTCTCTCTCTCTCTCTCTCTCTCCTCTCTCCGTGCCGACGCTGCCCCGCACACGCGTTCGCGTTCGGCCGACACCACACGACAGGTCTTTGGGGCCCCGCCACTGCGCACACGCACGCCTCCTCCTCTTCCTTAGTTCTTTTTCGCTTTTCTTTTCTCCCCCGCCCCCCGCTCTCACCGCCACATCATCCCGCAACCCTTGGGGGATGTTTCCCAACATCAACGCGCCCCAATTCCACTCTCTGCCCGTGCCGCACTCTCCACTTTGCTTCTCCCCGTCCCCTACACACACGACTGCCGAAACCCCGGTTGACACACCTTCTCGTAGGACAGGGGTGCGTGCGTTGTCTTGACGGTGACAGCAACAGCAACGGATCCGTCCATCCCATTCCCCCCCCCCCCCCCACTCGGTAAAGAACCATGTTCAACCCACACTACACAACAAGGGGGGCACACACGAACGCGAAAGAAAGGGCAGGGCAGGGCAGGGCAACTATCTCGTACACATTCTTCCTCAGAACCCACATATCACATCAACGAACGGCAGGCCAATTGCGGACTCAGCCGTGTCAGGCAAATCCAACCCAACCAACACCTCCCACGGAAACCCTGACACTGATCCAGCAGTACGTCCACATACATCGCCACACCAAATACGGGTGACGAGTGAGCAACAAATGGAACAATACACAACAAGGCTGACCTAATAAAAACTGCACGTCACGTCATACCTTCCAGACAGACGCAGTTCCGACGGGACGGCGGAACCGTATACGTACCTTTCAGCCACAACAACCGACCGACTGGACACGCCCGCGTCTCCAGCCAGCCAACCACCAGGGCCACACAGCCCGCAAGTTTCAGCGTCAACACTTCTTAACGTACGTTGCAAACTTTTCAAAACATTGCCACACACACACCACGAAAAGCGTCAACCTCTCTCACACTGGATACACTCAACACTTTTTGTCGGCGGAGCTTGAGCCCAACGGTTGACACACCCCCACCGGCCACACAGGTTTCCCTTTGAAAATTGCAGTGACGGAGGAGACGCGGCATTACGAGAGGGTTGTTTCCGAGAGCGCGAGCTGGACGGAGCTGCGGCGCCGCCGCCGCCGCCGAGGGGTAATGAACGCACGCGATGCCGCATGACAGCCCATCACCCAAAGTTTCACCCACAACTGCACAGGTCGCACCCCCTTTTCGCGCCATACTAGTGTCGATCGTCAATTACAGCTGACGGTGTTCGCATTTGCCACTTGACGGGGGGGAAAAGAAAACAAACATCTGACACGCCATGTGTTTCTCTCTCTCTCTGTTACATCTAGGTCATTGGGCAGCCACTGTAAAAAAAAAAAAAAAAATAAATAAATATTTTTACGACATGGTTGGGTAAGTGATTTAAAGACAACAATTGTGGGTCACACACCATAGACCATTTCGATAGTGTTCTTGTTCTTCTCTTTTTCCTTTTTTTATCGCTCAATTGAAATAAAACCTGGGGATGATGCAATGCTGCGATATGGCACAACCGTCGTCCATTGTACACAACTCGGGAACAAAAAGAAACCAATTCAGGGAACGTTCGTTCCTTCACAACGTTTCTTTCAACGCACTTGGTCTTTACCATCCTGTATATTCAACACACATTTCCTTTCATCAAACTAGGGCATTTCCATAACAGTTTGTTTCCGTTTCTGTGAGCACAATACTGCTTCTTCGACGTCATTTCACCATCTTAACTACAGACAGACAACAAAATAGGAAAACAGGCCTTGAGAACCCCGTCCACCAAATTTCAGTTAGCACGGCATCCAAGATTCTTTTCCGGGGAGTGTGCAGTGCAGCTGACGCTGCTCAGACCATATACCGTCGCCAGTCTCACTCAACTCTTGCGCATTCCACCATTCTACGCTACGTGACAATGCAAAAATGAATGAATCAAACCCGCCCAGAGAGCGTCTTGTGCGAGGGGACACACGATATAGAGAACAACAAAACACACAGGGGACACCACCACAGTTGGAGAGAACGTTTCCACCACGGCAGCCGCGCCGTTACGCGCTTTTTTTTTTTTTTTTTTTTTCCTCCCCCCCACTGCACACCTCCGACACCACGGGAACGTTCACCGTCCCGTTGCCCTACACTGGCGTTTCTTTTCAACCCCCCACCCTATTCCTCGCTCCCCGGACATTCGACCGATCACAAAGTGCAACCTCTCGTTACCGTCGGGTGCCCCTCTTCATCCCCGGGGCGCCAACAACAAAACAAAAACACCACCGACGCCGTCGTCTCGCGTCACCTCACTCAACTGAGCGGAAAATACACGTACATCCAGAATGACGACACCGCCTCCACAAACAAAAACCAGACGTCAGACGTCAGGTCGAAAGAGGGCACCGTACGTCGTGGCGCGTGGTCTCCTAACTCACCTCGCGCGTACAAATACAATGCAATACAATGCGTGTCACCTCACGTTCACACACACCTCCACGCTCCACTTTTACGTCGCCCAACCAACCAACTAACTTAACGCACCCGCTCGGCGTAGAAGCAGCTGTAGGCGGCAACGTGTTTCTCACCCTCGCCACCAACGGTGTGACATCCGACAGTCGCGGTTTGCTTTCCGTTCCACACCTCCGGCCATACCATACAAAGGGGACAAAAACAAAAATATATATCAAACAAGCCAACTCCAGCGATCCGCCCCCCTAACACCAACACGTCTCGAAACACCCACGCCCACGACCCGGCTGTGGCTAAAGTGCGTATCCCCAACGTCACACCAAAACCAAAGGCGCCGGCGCCGCACCACACCACAAGCTACAGCTACAGCTGTGCCGCCCGTCCACCCGCTCACAACAACAACAATTCCGCCCTTCCCGCAAAGGCATTTTGGTGGCCCTGAAAAGGGCCGTTTTTTTTTTTCTCTTTCCTTCGCCGCGCCGCGGACGAGCCTCCCATTTCCAAGAGCCACCTCCTTACTTGGAGCTCGTGTACTTGGTCACCGCCTTCGTGCCCTCGCTCACCGCGTGCTTGGCCAGCTCGCCAGGCAGCAAGAGCCGCACAGCGGTCTGGATCTCGCGGGACGTGATGGTCGAGCGCTTGTTGTAGTGCGCCAGGCGAGAAGCCTCGGCCGCAATGCGCTCGAAAATGTCGTTCACGAAGCTGTTCATGATGCTCATCGCCTTCGAAGAGATGCCCGTGTCAGGGTGCACCTGCTTCAGCACCTTGTAGATGTAGATGGCATAGCTCTCCTTCCTCTTGCGCTTCTTCTTCTTGTCGCCCTTCGAAATGTTCTTCTGCGCCTTGCCAGCCTTCTTGGCGGCTTTCCCGCTAGTCTTGGGCGGCATCACGAACAAACAGGCAGGCAGGCACGCGCAGTCAGTCAGTCAAGCGCTCCGCTCCAGTCAGCGTCTCCCCACACAGTGGCACCCGCCGCACGCCGCCGCCGCACCTTTACCAGCTCGCCCTGCTGCGGCCGCCGACCAATGGGGCGCGCGCGCAACCGGCCGCCGCACCCGAGCCCATAAAGGACCCCCACCCCGCCGGCGCCGGCACGCACTCCGCTGCTCGACTCGCTGCGGCTCGCACCGTTTGGGGCGTTGTGCTTTTCTTTCTCGCTTCTTTCGAAACTAGCCCATCGCCATGTCCGGACGCGGAAAGGGAGGCAAAGTCAAGGGCAAGTCAAAGTCCCGCTCAAGCAGGGCTGGGCTCCAGTTCCCGGTCGGCAGAATCCACCGCCTCCTGCGCAAGGGAAACTACGCCGAGCGCGTCGGCGCCGGGGCGCCCGTCTACCTCGCCGCCGTCATGGAGTACCTCGCGGCTGAGGTGCTCGAGCTGGCCGGAAACGCGGCCCGCGACAACAAGAAGACGCGCATCATCCCGCGCCACCTGCAGCTCGCCATACGCAACGACGAGGAGCTCAACAAGCTCTTGTCGGGCGTCACCATCGCACAGGGAGGTGTCCTGCCCAACATCCAGGCCGTCCTGCTGCCAAAGAAGACCGAGAAGAAGGCCTAAAAGAGAGACAGCGCAATCGGCAACCGCCGCGTGCTCCCTTGGCACGCAGCGCGCCATTTGCCGCCTCGGCTCAAAAACAAAACACAATCGGCCCTTTTCAGGGCCACCACACAAACCTACGTCCAAAGCAGAATTCCAGTCGTTCGTCGCACCACTTCTCTCTCTCTCTCTCTCTCTCTGTGTGTACGGTTTTTTTTCCTTCTTACACACACAGGCGCCGCCATCTTGTACACACGTACTTGGCCACCTCCTCCACTCCACTCCACGCACGCACAGTCTCGCGACCATTAACCAGCACACGTGGCGCACAACAACACACCTCAAAAATAACCCCTCGGCACTCAGCCGCGCCGCAACACACAGCCCATCCACCGACAAGAAGCATACAAGCAAAGAGGGAGGGGAAGGAAGGAAGGAAGGAAGGAAGGAAGGAAGGAGGGAGCTCACACAACGCAAGGGCACGCTTCCTTCCCTCCCAACCGCACCGCACACCACGTCAAAAAAACTCCAAACAAAACTAAAAGGCCAAGTAGACTAAAAAAGGAAAAGAAAAACCAGCAACACAGACTCTTTCGCACTTTTCAACTTCCGAACACTGTGGTGGCCCTGAAAAGGGCCGTTTTTCAATCTCTCTTTCCTTCCTTCCTTCGGTCTCACACCGCCTAACCGCCGAAACCGTACAGGGTGCGCCCCTGCCTCTTCAGGGCGTACACCACGTCCATGGCCGTCACAGTCTTGCGCTTGGCGTGCTCAGTGTACGTCACCGCGTCGCGGATCACGTTCTCCAGGAACACCTTCAGCACTCCGCGCGTCTCCTCGTAGATCAGACCAGAGATGCGCTTCACGCCGCCCCTGCGCGCCAGGCGGCGGATCGCGGGCTTCGTGATGCCCTGGATGTTGTCGCGCAACACCTTGCGGTGCCGCTTGGCGCCACCCTTGCCGAGCCCCTTTCCTCCCTTGCCGCGGCCTGTCATTCTTCTTCTTCTTCAAGCGTCTCAACCACAATAATATAAAAAACAGAAAGCAAGGCAAGCTCCTCACCCGCGCTAGCGAGTCGGCTACGGTTGTGGCGCCCAGCGCGCGCGCCGCCCCCCTATATAGACTCTGGGGCCCCGCGGCCCGCCCTCCCCTCCCCCCACCACCGCGCACCGAGGGCATATAAGCGCAGCACCCGGGGCGCGCGGGCCCGTTGTCAAGGCAGCACCGGACGCCGTCGCGCACGCATATCCTCCACGCCGCATCCGCATCCGCAGTAGCCATGGCCCGGACAAAGCAAACGGCCCGCAAGTCCACCGGCGGAAAGGCGCCGCGCAAACAGCTCGCCACCAAGGCGGCGAGGAAGAGCGCGCCCGCCACCGGCGGCGTCAAGAAGCCCCACCGCTACAGGCCGGGCACCGTCGCCCTGCGAGAAATCAGGCGCTACCAGAAGAGCACAGAGCTGCTCATCCGCAAGCTGCCATTCCAGCGCCTAGTGCGCGAGATCGCCCAGGACTTCAAGACCGACCTGCGCTTCCAGAGCTCCGCAGTCATGGCCCTGCAAGAGGCCAGCGAGGCCTACCTCGTCGGCCTCTTCGAAGACACCAACCTGTGCGCAATCCACGCCAAGCGAGTCACCATCATGCCCAAGGACATCCAGCTCGCGCGCCGCATCCGCGGCGAGCGCGCCTAAACCCGCACACCGCCAAACAAACAAAACGGCCCTTTTCAGGGCCACTAACGTCTCTCCGTCGCGAGCAAAACTTTGTCGGTCGCAACGACTAGTTCCCCACTCACTCTCCAGTCCAGTCGTCCCACCCCCGGCCCGGCCCGGCGCCGCCGTTTCCAAAAAAAAAAAAAAAAGCACCGCACCGGCCGAACCAAGTCGCAAGCGTCAATAGCGCCACCCACACAGGCCACGGCACAAAACGTGACGCCCGGAAAGCAAAGCAAAGCAAAGCAAAACAAAAAAGACTATTCCAAAACCACCACCAAGACAAACAAACAAACAAACAAACGCGGCGCAAAATAAATAGGTAAAAGTAAAATACACTTTGTGTAACACCAGCCGCGCGCCGCCGCCCACGCCCGCCAACGACCCCACAATCCAACCACCATCCACACATGAAACAAACAAACGCCAGCAAGCAAGACAGACAGACAACAAGGCAACCGACCGACCACGACACGACACGACAATCAACACCTTCCCGACGTGCTTTGATGGCCCTGAGAAGGGCCGTTTTTGTTTTTGTCCGGGACCGCGCGACAGCCTCTGGTTGCGCGCCGGCCACCAGGCGACGGTGTCAACCGCCAACCCTTCCCTGCCCTTTTTACTTCTTCTTCTTGGGCGAAGCCTTCGCCTTAGACGGCGTCGCCGTCGCCTTCTTCGGGCGCGGCGCCTTCGGCTTCTTCGTCGGAACCTTGGCGGCCTTCTTCGCCTTCGACGGCGACTTGGCCTTGGCCGGCTTGGCCGCAGCCGCCTTCTTCGCACCCGCGGGAGCGGCCGACGCCGCAGACGCCTTCTTGGCGGCGCCCGCCTTCCGACCGGTCGCCGCCTTCACGCCGCCAGCCTTCTTTGCGCCGGCCGCACGGGCCCCCTTCTTCTCCTTGCTGGCCGGAGCGGCGCGCTTCTTCTTCGCACCACCGCCGCCACCACGAGCCTTGCCGCCCTCGGCCGCCCCGCCGCCGGCGCCGGCAAGCTTGAAAGAGCCCGACGCGCCCTTCCCCTTCGTCTGCACCAGCTCGCCAGCCACGACGGCCGACTTGAGGTACTTCTTGATAAAGGGCGCCAGCTTCTCCGCGTCCAGCTTGTAGTGCGCGGCAATGTACTTCTTGATCGCCTGCAGCGACGACCCGCCGCGCTCCTTCAGACTCTTGATGGCGGCCGTCACCATCTCAGAGGTGCGCGGGTGCGCAGGCTTGGCGCGCGGCTTCTTCGCAGACGACGCAGACTTGGCCTTCTTCGTAGTGCCGGTGGCGGCGGGTGCCGCGGCAGTCTCGTTCGTAGCCGCCTGGTCTGCCATCTTTTGCTTGTTCTCTTTTCTTTTTTCCCCTTGGTTTCGCTTCCTTCTCTCCTTCGACGACGCACAACAGCGAGGGGCGCGCAGCAGAGAATAGCCGCGCACGCGCCTGGCCCAGCCAGTGTCGCGGGCGGGCGCGGACGGCCGAGAGAGCGGCCGCCACTCGGCGCGCCGCCGCGCCGCCGCGCCGCGCCTCCCGCGCTTGCTACCGCCCAACGTCCGACAGCCTGCGCGGAGCAGCCCCCAACCTGCGCCGCAACCACCCGCGCCATTCAAACCACCGAGGATGGGGCTACACACACCGACACCACGGTCGCCAACCAGTCGCCGCGGCGGCGCCGCAAACCACGGCCAAACTGCAGCCACCGCGCGCCACAGCCTGGGTCGGCCCGCCGAGAATCGCCGCCCCCGCCCAAATGCCGCCCCCACAGCCCCAGCCGACGACCCGCCACAATGGCCAAACCTTCGTCAAAACTCCCGCACCGTCGCCGCGGCAGCCCGGCCACCGCGGCCGGCGCCACAGCCACACGAGCCGAGTCGTGCGGCGATGACGGCCGTGCACAAACGCACCTCCGCCGCCCCATCGCCTTCCGCCGTTTTCCCGATCGGCCCGCAGCCGTCGGGCCACGGCCGCGGGCCGTCCTCCTCCTCTCGCCTCGCCCGCCAACACCCACAGCCCTTCCAACACATTTTTCTTTTCTTTTTTCTTTTTTTTTTTTACTTTTTTACGATCGCCGCCTGCGCAACATGGCACCGGCCGACGGAGCGCCAACCCCCCCGCCACAGGCGAAAACAAAACAACGATAAACAAACAAACAAAATAAATTACCAGCCAGCCCCAACTACAGACACACCGAATCTGCCCTCACAGCCGACCTTACACGCCTCAACGTCAAAACAAAGGTGGTTTCTTTCTTTCAACGGTTACCTTACCTTAGGTTACGTCAGGTTAGGCTAAGAAGGCGTCAGGGTTAGGTTAAGCGTTGACGTGACGTCACGTCTTAACGTAGGCGTTAAGCTAAGGTTGCGGTCACGTACGTTAGGTTAAGGCGACTTGGGGGTTGGCCTAAGAGCTTAGGTTAGGTTAGGTTACGTTAGTTTAGGTGGCTGCGTTAAGGGGCTTAAAGAAGTTTAGGAGAGGTTAAGGCGTCGAGGCGGCCGCACCCCCTTAGCTGCTGCGGCTCGGCCACGCCACGCCACGCTTTGGGGTTTCATAAGGTCGCGCGGCGGGTCGTCGGCACGCCGCAAAGGACAAAACTGCAAGACGACGTCGAAAAACAAACAACAGGTAAAAAATAAATAAGTAAAAATAAACGACGCCGACAGGCGGGGATCAGCAGAACAAGCAGATTCCGGAGAGCGAACGAGACACGCACACACACAAACCCCCCCGAGCCGAGAGAGCACAGAGCACCACCACGTGTCGGCCTCCGCTCACCCGACTCGGCTGGGCTGGGCTGGGCTGGGCTGGGCTGGGCTGGCGGCCGGGCCGGATGCACGTACACGTACGGCTACAGCCACTACCCGTACACAGCCGCTCTTCACGCAACACCAGCCAAATGGCGCGCCCGCGGCTCGTCGCGGTCGCAACGCCACGCCGGCACACTTTCGGCACCACCGTTTTCGCGCGCACCGCAAACAAAACGCAGCCGACACACACAGAGAGAAAAAAAAAAAAAAAAAAAACACAGAGCGCGAGACGGGCGGCGGCGCACCTTTCGCCAGCCGGCAGGCAATCGACTCGCCCAGTACGACAAACGCGCACGCCACCCCACCCAACCAACCAACCAACCAGTCGTCGTCGTCGTCGTCGTCGTCGTCCCGAAATCAAACAAACTCTCAAAAGCACAGCCCCTGCTGCCAACGGACGCAGGCGCCACGCAGCTCCCCTTCCCGCCACACTCGATTCGCAGCGCAACTCACCCGGCACACCGTCAAACGACGGGCTGGGCTCGCCGCATCGCCGCAACCTACACACCTTCCCCGCCACGACGCACAGCCCCACCAGACGCCCGTGCCGCAACGACACTACTGCACTACCACTACCGCACTACTCCTCTCGCCCTTGCCATACACGACACAACACGCCAAAAAATGAAAATCCAAATACAAACAAAAACACCGCCCCCGCGACCCAAACACATGCACGGCGCGCCAACACACGCGAGGCAAGGCACGCAGCAAACGGCGTCCCCTCCGCGTCGCGCCATCAACCTACACACACAAGGCAACCAACAACAGCCAGCCAGCCAGCCAGCCCCACTCTCACGCCGCAAAAACAGAAAACACACCGAAACCGCCAAACGCCGCACATTCGCGCTTCGCACTTACCACACACCTCTCGGCATCCGTTTCGCACACAACGACGCGACGCACAATACATCATCACGGGCTACGCACGCACACCGCGACCCACTTTTTTACGACGCCCTCGGCAGAGCACACGTGCCCACGCCCACACACAGTCGACACAACGACGCAGCGCGCAGCAGACGCGGCCGCAACACGTACCTCCCCGACGACGCGCCAACACCGCCAGCCACTGCTCACTCGCCCAAGCAACCCGTGCACACAACTGCCACACGCGTCCACCACGCCGCCGCCAACCACCCGCCCGCCAGGGGGCGCTCACGTCCGCGACAACAGCGCGGCACCGCCGGACCGGGCCGGGCCGAACCGAGCCGAGCCGCCGCCTCCTCTCCACTCGGCACGCCACGTCCTGCTTGCAAAACACATGGCTCGTCCCTCTGTACACACAACGCGCCTGCCTGCCTGCGGTCGCCGCCGGCATCTATCTACCTGCGCATCGGAGCCAGGCCGGCAAGCCCACACTTAAATAATGCACTTCACCAGCCAAACAAACCCACTCTTCCTTTCTTTGCACAGCGCATGCAACAGCAGCCCCAGGAGCCGGGCCCGCCGCCAGCGTCTCCTCCTCCTCTGGGCACAGCCAGCCAGCCAGCCGTTCCCACCGCCCCGCCCCTGCTCTGCAGAACAAGAAAAAACGAAAAAGTACCAACACACGCACCCAAAGCGTAAGCCAGACAAGACCAGCCTCTCCAAGGCCACACACACGCAAAAAAAACAAAAAAACAAAAACACTACAACAGAATAAAATGAAAAAGAAAAAGCAAGCTGTCGCCTCGCCCCCGCCCGTCCCCCCACCCCACCACATTCGCCCCCTCCGCTTGTTTTCCTTTCTACAATTTCCCTCTTTTCCACCCAATATCCCGCCGCGGTTTACGGGCACCGGTCGATTTTGCGCCCGCCCACATGTGTGCCTACTCCCCACCACCATTCCCTCCGCAGCCCGCAGCCCGCAGCCCGCAGCCCGCAGCCCGCTTTTCCCCCCCTCCCTGCCCACACCACACCACACCACACCACACCGACGGTGCTGACGTCGACACGCACCCAAAGACAGGGGCCACGACCGTCTTTTTTCCTGGGCCCATCCCCGCACCGCACCTCCTTCCAATCAACGCTGTGGCGCCTGTGTCCGCGCGAGACGCGTGCGCGCCGCCTCTCTCAACATCCGTCCGCCGTCCGCCGGCCGGCCCGTTTTTCGGCCCCCAGGCCATCCGTCAACCACCACTGCCACTGCCCCTGCCCCTGCCCCTGCCCCTGCCCCTGCCCCTGCCCGCCCCGCACCACACCACACACCGCTGCTTGCCCCGGCCGTTGCCACCAAAGGCGCCAACCGCAGCCCGCGCGCGCCAGAAACTACAGGGACCCAGCCGACCGACGAAAATCAGAGCAATTGGCCGGGAGGATCAAAAAGAGAGCTCCGAAAACCACCGTAGCGAGGCGTGGGAGGAAACGTTACGAGAAGCAGAAAGGGACCAGGAAAAATTCTGGAAATTTCTTAAAACTCGTAAACTAAACACGAAACATCTACATCTACATCTACATGGGGAAGGAACGACCCCACAGACCGAGCTGAAGCACTGGCGGATTCACTAGAAAGGCAATTCCAAGCACCAGAAGCGGTAGATGACGAAACTGATGACCACCAGGAAATGGTACTCAGAAGGGTAAAACCGCATCCTAAGTGCCCCGATCAGAACATCTTTCACAATCCAATAAACGCAGAAACCCCGTATCTTATCACATCACAAACATACACACATCCTAAGAAGGCATCAGGCCCAGATTCCATCAAACCGCAACTACTACATCACCTACCTCCAGCAACTATCAATTATCTATCTAACATCAATATATAATGCTTGCTTCAGACTAAACTACTTGGAAACAGGCCCGAGTCATCACATTACCAAAGCCAAACAAGGACTTATTATTTCCGCAAAACTATAGGCCAACTTCCTTGGAAAGGTCCTCGGAAAGCTCATTCAAACTGAACTGAAGAAATTCAATTCTTAAAGGATAACAACATAATCATCCCACAACAATTCCGATTCCGCGAAGAACACAGCACCACCCACCAGGTGACCAGACTAGTCGAGCACATATGTCAGGCCAGAAACATTAGACACAGTACTGGAGCAGTCCTGCTTGACATTGGAAAAGCATTCGGATAACGCCTTATCTACAAGCTCCACCAGTACAACTGCCCCATCCACATTATTGCTTCTTTTCTCCGCAACAGAGCATTCTATGTCCATGTACCAGGAGCGGCAAGTAACACTAGATCCATAGAGGCTGGAGTCCCGCAAGGCTCAGTGCTGGGGCCCATTCTCTACTCAATATACACAAACAAACAGCTGGGAGGACACTTGTCACTATTTGCAGACGACACTGCAGTCTACCGCAGCAGTTCTAACCTGCAATATAGAGTCACAAAAATAGAGCAACACCTACAATCCATCCAGAAATGGGCTAACCAAAAAAAACAATAAACGCGGAGAAAACCCAAGCAATACAATACGATTCACATTCAAAAAGAATACCTCCTAACCTGCATATACGCCTCAGAAATAACAATCTTCCATGGTCAGGCACAATAAAGTATCTAGGCATCAAGCTGGACAAGAGGTTGACATTTAGAGACCATGTTACACACGTTTGTAACAAGGCTGCAGCAGCAATATTCAGACTGTACCCAATCATCAAAGGAAACAGAATAAATATGCGCGCCAAAAAGAAAATCTTCAAAACCGTCATAGGAACCAGCCATCACTTACGGCTCTGAAAATCTGGTCAATGGCCGCAGACACCAACATAACAAGAGTAAAAAAAAAGGGTGCACAACAAATACTTCAGAATTGCTGCTGATGCCGGCCGGTACCAGACAAACCGAGACATATACACAAACCATAACATACTCAAAATCCCGGAAATCATCCAAAGAAAAATCCATAAAGTTTTTTTTTTTTTTTTTTTTTTTTTTCCCACCAAACCACGGATTCGAACCACCCACTCATCAGAAATCTGGGACAAAATCCACCCGACCCAAGAACGACATTTCCCATCACGACAAAACACCACAAACTACAACATACCATGATAAACAAAAATAAAATACAAACACCATAACACTCACTCAAACAACAAACATCTACACACACCCAAGAGACCCTATCATCCCATCATTTTGTTACCCAACATAATCAGACAGAAGGCAGGGATCAAGGACAGATCCGGTCCTTCGAGTACAGGGGGTAAAAAAATACCCATCAGACCAGCTCGCTCTCTCTCTCTCTCTCTCTCTCTCTCTCTCTCTCTCTCCGTGCCGACGCTGCCCCGCACACGCGTTCGCGTTCGGCCGACACCACACGACAGGTCTTTGGGGCCCCGCCACTGCGCACACGCACGCCTCCTCCTCTTCCTTAGTTCTTTTTCGCTTTTCTTTTCTCCCCCGCCCCCCGCTCTCACCGCCACATCATCCCGCAACCCTTGGGGGATGTTTCCCAACATCAACGCGCCCCAATTCCACTCTCTGCCCGTGCCGCACTCTCCACTTTGCTTCTCCCCGTCCCCTACACACACGACTGCCGAAACCCCGGTTGACACACCTTCTCGTAGGACAGGGGTGCGTGCGTTGTCTTGACGGTGACAGCAACAGCAACGGATCCGTCCATCCCATTCCCCCCCCCCCCCCCCCCCACTCGGTAAAGAACCATGTTCAACCCACACTACACAACAAGGGGGGCACACACGAACGCGAAAGAAAGGGCAGGGCAGGGCAGGGCAACTATCTCGTACACATTCTTCCTCAGAACCCACATATCACATCAACGAACGGCAGGCCAATTGCGGACTCAGCCGTGTCAGGCAAATCCAACCCAACCAACACCTCCCACGGAAACCCTGACACTGATCCAGCAGTACGTCCACATACATCGCCACACCAAATACGGGTGACGAGTGAGCAACAAATGGAACAATACACAACAAGGCTGACCTAATAAAAACTGCACGTCACGTCATACCTTCCAGACAGACGCAGTTCCGACGGGACGGCGGAACCGTATACGTACCTTTCAGCCACAACAACCGACCGACTGGACACGCCCGCGTCTCCAGCCAGCCAACCACCAGGGCCACACAGCCCGCAAGTTTCAGCGTCAACACTTCTTAACGTACGTTGCAAACTTTTCAAAACATTGCCACACACACACCACGAAAAGCGTCAACCTCTCTCACACTGGATACACTCAACACTTTTTGTCGGCGGAGCTTGAGCCCAACGGTTGACACACCCCCACCGGCCACACAGGTTTCCCTTTGAAAATTGCAGTGACGGAGGAGACGCGGCATTACGAGAGGGTTGTTTCCGAGAGCGCGAGCTGGACGGAGCTGCGGCGCCGCCGCCGCCGCCGAGGGGTAATGAACGCACGCGATGCCGCATGACAGCCCATCACCCAAAGTTTCACCCACAACTGCACAGGTCGCACCCCCTTTTCGCGCCATACTAGTGTCGATCGTCAATTACAGCTGACGGTGTTCGCATTTGCCACTTGACGGGGGGGAAAAGAAAACAAACATCTGACACGCCATGTGTTTCTCTCTCTCTCTGTTACATCTAGGTCATTGGGCAGCCACTGTAAAAAAAAAAAAAAAATAAATAAATATTTTTACGACATGGTTGGGTAAGTGATTTAAAGACAACAATTGTGGGTCACACACCATAGACCATTTCGATAGTGTTCTTGTTCTTCTCTTTTTCCTTTTTTTATCGCTCAATTGAAATAAAACCTGGGGATGATGCAATGCTGCGATATGGCACAACCGTCGTCCATTGTACACAACTCGGGAACAAAAAGAAACCAATTCAGGGAACGTTCGTTCCTTCACAACGTTTCTTTCAACGCACTTGGTCTTTACCATCCTGTATATTCAACACACATTTCCTTTCATCAAACTAGGGCATTTCCATAACAGTTTGTTTCCGTTTCTGTGAGCACAATACTGCTTCTTCGACGTCATTTCACCATCTTAACTACAGACAGACAACAAAATAGGAAAACAGGCCTTGAGAACCCCGTCCACCAAATTTCAGTTAGCACGGCATCCAAGATTCTTTTCCGGGGAGTGTGCAGTGCAGCTGACGCTGCTCAGACCATATACCGTCGCCAGTCTCACTCAACTCTTGCGCATTCCACCATTCTACGCTACGTGACAATGCAAAAATGAATGAATCAAACCCGCCCAGAGAGCGTCTTGTGCGAGGGGACACACGATATAGAGAACAACAAAACACACAGGGGACACCACCACAGTTGGAGAGAACGTTTCCACCACGGCAGCCGCGCCGTTACGCGCTTTTTTTTTTTTTTTTTTTTCCTCCCCCCCACTGCACACCTCCGACACCACGGGAACGTTCACCGTCCCGTTGCCCTACACTGGCGTTTCTTTTCAACCCCCCACCCTATTCCTCGCTCCCCGGACATTCGACCGATCACAAAGTGCAACCTCTCGTTACCGTCGGGTGCCCCTCTTCATCCCCGGGGCGCCAACAACAAAACAAAAACACCACCGACGCCGTCGTCTCGCGTCACCTCACTCAACTGAGCGGAAAATACACGTACATCCAGAATGACGACACCGCCTCCACAAACAAAAACCAGACGTCAGACGTCAGGTCGAAAGAGGGCACCGTACGTCGTGGCGCGTGGTCTCCTAACTCACCTCGCGCGTACAAATACAATGCAATACAATGCGTGTCACCTCACGTTCACACACACCTCCACGCTCCACTTTTACGTCGCCCAACCAACCAACTAACTTAACGCACCCGCTCGGCGTAGAAGCAGCTGTAGGCGGCAACGTGTTTCTCACCCTCGCCACCAACGGTGTGACATCCGACAGTCGCGGTTTGCTTTCCGTTCCACACCTCCGGCCATACCATACAAAGGGGACAAAAACAAAAATATATATCAAACAAGCCAACTCCAGCGATCCGCCCCCCTAACACCAACACGTCTCGAAACACCCACGCCCACGACCCGGCTGTGGCTAAAGTGCGTATCCCCAACGTCACACCAAAACCAAAGGCGCCGGCGCCGCACCACACCACAAGCTACAGCTACAGCTGTGCCGCCCGTCCACCCGCTCACAACAACAACAATTCCGCCCTTCCCGCAAAGGCATTTTGGTGGCCCTGAAAAGGGCCGTTTTTTTTTTTCTCTTTCCTTCGCCGCGCCGCGGACGAGCCTCCCATTTCCAAGAGCCACCTCCTTACTTGGAGCTCGTGTACTTGGTCACCGCCTTCGTGCCCTCGCTCACCGCGTGCTTGGCCAGCTCGCCAGGCAGCAAGAGCCGCACAGCGGTCTGGATCTCGCGGGACGTGATGGTCGAGCGCTTGTTGTAGTGCGCCAGGCGAGAAGCCTCGGCCGCAATGCGCTCGAAAATGTCGTTCACGAAGCTGTTCATGATGCTCATCGCCTTCGAAGAGATGCCCGTGTCAGGGTGCACCTGCTTCAGCACCTTGTAGATGTAGATGGCATAGCTCTCCTTCCTCTTGCGCTTCTTCTTCTTGTCGCCCTTCGAAATGTTCTTCTGCGCCTTGCCAGCCTTCTTGGCGGCTTTCCCGCTAGTCTTGGGCGGCATCACGAACAAACAGGCAGGCAGGCACGCGCAGTCAGTCAGTCAAGCGCTCCGCTCCAGTCAGCGTCTCCCCACACAGTGGCACCCGCCGGACATGAGATGGCTGGGTTTGCACCCATGCTAGTTCTGGAGAGCCAGCGTTCTTTCAACGCTCTGTCTCACGAGATGATCCTGTGGGTTCGTATGTGGAGATGAGATGGCTGGGTTTGCACCCATGCTAGTTCTGGAGAGCCAGCGTTCTTTCAACGCTCTGTCTCACGAAATGATCCTGTGGGTTCGTATGTGGCTTGTGTGCAGTAATGGCTTGGGGATTTTCCCCCCGGGTGGATGGCGTTAGTGATGATGATGTTGATAGAGGTGGAGATGAGTATCCTGTTTCATGAGGATGAGAAGATGGTTACCGCCTGTAGTGGCGATGGAGTGTGTTGATAGGAGCTCTGAGTTGAGGGTGAGGGTTCCGTCCCAGTGTATTGATGAGCTGGTACGGTGATGAATGAGATGATTCGTAGAATGTTTGTGATTTTTGTTTGATTATGTGATAGAAAGAGGGTTGCCCTAGCATTGCCCTGATTTCCTCATTGCTAGTCAGTCTTGGTACGTCTGCAATAATTCTTAGGGTTTTATTTTGGACGACCTCCAATTGGGCTAGATTAGTGTCTGCTGCCATGCTCCACACTTCAGAGCCGTAGAGGATGACAGGCAGGACTATTGTTTTCCAGATTCTGAGCTTTGCTGATATGGACAATCCCATTCCCTTTAATAATGGGTATAGTTGGTAGAGCCGGGCGGAGCCTTTGTTCCTAGCCTCTCTTATGTGATGCTTGAATGTTAGGTTTTTGTCCAATTTTAGTCCTAAGTATGTGATTTCATTTTTCCATGGGAGTATTTGTTCATTGTAAGTGATGTTTATTATGGGTTTCTTGATTTTATGAGAAAATAGGATTGTTTGACATTTGTCAGCATTTATTTTTAT
Organism: Schistocerca gregaria; assembly: GCF_023897955.1. Classification (NCBI taxonomy): domain Eukaryota; kingdom Metazoa; phylum Arthropoda; class Insecta; order Orthoptera; family Acrididae; genus Schistocerca; species Schistocerca gregaria. The sequence goes on from NW_026062407.1 coordinate 21,788, forward strand.
TTTCCAGATGTTGCACCAGTTTGCAACTTTGTTGAGATGTCGTTGTAGGCTGTAGGCTAGGTAATTAATGTTTCTGCCACTGAGATAGAGTGCTGTGTCATCAGCATATAAGGCTATGTTGCCACCCGGCTCTTTCGGGATGTCATTTGTATACAGAAGATATAGGAGGGGGCCAAGCACAGATCCCTGTGGGACACCTGCTTCTATGAGTTTCATGCCACTTTTTGCCTTTTCTATGTATGAGTAAAATTTCCTGTCAGAGAGGAAAGACTGAATGATTTTCAGCAGGTGGAGAGGGCAGTTGAGTTTGGAGATCTTATATAGCAAGCCGTCATGCCAAACACGATCAAAAGCCTTTTCAATATCCAAGAAAATAGCTGCGGTGCTGTTGCCCTGGCTCTTCTCCGTGCAGACATGCTCCACCAGGCGAATGGCTTGCTGTACAGTGCTATGTCCAGCACGAAAACCAAATTGTTCAGGGATGATGATGTTGTTTATGGATAGAAACTGGAGTAGGGAGTTTTGTATAAGAATTTCGAGAAGTTTGGAGAGATGACATAGTAGGGAGATAGGGCGGTGGTTTTGCGGGAATAACTGATCTTTATTGGGCTTTGGAATGGAAATAACTTTTGCAACCTTCCAGGCTGAAGGGAAGTATTGTATGGAGAGGCAACTGTTTAGGATGGCTGTAAGGTGAGAGATAGCAGGTTGAGGAAGGTTTCTAAGAAAGGGGGGTTTGATGTTATCGGGACCAGGGGCTTTTGCATTGCCGATTCGCCTGATGAGAACAGAGACTGCACGTTCAGTGGTCGGCACAAAGTTGGTGACTGGTCTGGCACGAAGTGTTCGATGTAGGTGACGCTCAACTCTGCGCTCCAGGGCTTCTGCTTCTTCCTCGTCTTCATCGATTATATTCTCTTGGAACTGCAGCTCGAGCGTGTTTGCCATGGCGGTTGCTTTGTCGTGTGGGGTATAGACTAAACCGTTTTGCCCATGAAGTGGTCTGCTGGCTTTTTGGGGTTGTCGTCTGGATCTGATGATTCCCCAGAATTTTTCGGGATTTTGCTCTGCTGTTTGCAGGCTTTGTTCCCATCTAGCACTTCGTAGCAGTTTAAGTCTGGTCTGGATTTCCCTGGCCATCCTAAACATGCGTCTCCTGTCTTGGGGGTCACGAAAAGTTTGCCATCTCTTGCGCGTTCTGTTCTTGTCCGTAATTAGTTGCGCAAGGTCTGGGGGCAGGTTGCTCCGTCCGCTGTTGTGCGTTATTTTGATGGTTGATGCTTCCCCACACGTCGTGATGATTTGGGTTAATTCTGCTATAGCCTGGTCGATTTCTTCTGGGGTCTGCATGTCAGGAGCCTGGTCAGGTATGTGTAGAGTGACCAGTTCCTTGTACCTCGCCCAATTTGTGTTGTAAGTTGTAATTATTCTGTTACTTGGAATGTCTTGGTCACCCTGAAATCTTAGAATAACAGGGCTATGGTCTGAATTTAGGCTGTTGATTACCTCTGTCGTTGTGTTGAGGTTAACGTTTTTTAAGAGGAATATGTCCAATTTGTCAGGCAGGCACCTGGAGTCATAGGGAACATGAGTAGGCTCATCAGTTGAGACAACCCTTACTGCTGGATGGTTATCAAGGTATCTCAGTAGTTTGTTGCCACTTGTGTTTGTAGTACGACATCCCCATGCCCTGTGCTTGGCATTCAGGTCCCCTCCTATTATGGTTCTGTGGTTTATGTCCAAGAGATCGTCCAGGTCACTGGGAAACAGTCTGGCTTGGGGTGGGTGGTATGCCGCCACCAGAAGTGTGGGGTGGTTGTTAAGAATAACTTCGACTGCTGTTGCCTCTGTGTTTATGAGTGGTGGCGTTTGTATTACCCTGTGGCATATTCGATTTTTAATGAGAATGGCTGTACCGCCACCTGGTCTGTTAGGGCGGTCATTTCTGGCCAACACATAATTTCGGACTCGAAAGCTCTCATCAGGGGTTAGGTGGGTCTCGTTTAGGAGTGCCACATCCACCCCATGGTCATCGAGGAACATCTCGAGCTCGAATCGGTCGTGGGAAACACCGTCAGCGTTCCAGATGGCGATAGTGATGTGCTGGTTTTCATTTGCCATTTAGGAGCAGGGGCAAGATGTTTGTGATAATTAGTGTCACTTTACTGAGAAGATCTGGGGCTGCTAAGAACTGATTGATAATCTGTGTGATTTTGGTAACAAAATTTTGAGGGAGAAGGTTTTTGACAAACTGCCAGATTTGTGATAAAATTTGAGGTGTTTGTACCTGTGAGTCCTCTGTGATGCTTTGCTGGGCAGTGGTGTTGTCACTGGCGATGTTGGTTTGAATTGTCACCGCAGGAGCAGTTGGGGGCTCTGTGGCGGTTGCCATTGAATGACTGGCTAGTGGGGGGGCAGCCTCAGTCGCTGCAGAGGTTGAGGGGAGAGGTGTCGCACTTGTCTGTTCCTTTAGAACACAGGTGCTGGGGGGAGGTGCGGCTAGCGGCGGATGTAGAGTCACCTTGGAGGGCAGGATTCTGCCAGGTTGTTGTTTCGGGATTGTGGGCTTTGTTTTAGGGGAGTTTGGTGGGGTGCGCCCTGTTCTCACTATTTCGGCGAGCGTGGGCTGTGCTTGGGGCGGAGATCGCTCCGGTGGTGGGGAACAGGATGCAACTGCTTCCTGTGGTGTTGAGGGAGTTTCTAATGTATTTGTTCCCACCTGAGTTTGTTTTGGTGGAGGGGAGGAGTGTGGTGTATCCGCAGGTGGTGGCGGGGGTGGTTTTGTTGCCGCTGCTGTTCGCGGTGTGGTGGTTGGTGGGACATGTCTGCTGGTTGGGGGTGCTCGTCTTCGTTCCCAGGCCTGGACGATCCGCTCTCGCTCTGAGCAGCCCCTGAAGGAGGCTGGATGGTTGCCCCCGCAGTTTGCGCACGTTGCTGGCGCGTCGGGCTTTTTAGTGCAGGCCCCAGAAAGGTGTGGCCCGGCGCATTTCACGCAGCGGGGTCTAAGTTCACACTGAGACGCCCCATGCCCAAAGCGTTGACACAGATAACATTGCGTCGGACCGTTTGGTCTTTTGTATAGCTCCACCGTGACCTGCATGTGTAGCAGATGTGTAACTTTGAATATTTTGCGGGCCTCAGCAGTGTTCAGGAGATTCACTTGAAAATTGGCCGTTTTTATTCTGGGAGCCGAGACTGTTTCGCCGTATTCGTTTACAATGGTCTGCGGTTTCGTTTGCTGAAACACGTCCTGCACTTGAAACCCTTTCTCAATTAGGGCGTTTTTGACATCGTCTGTGGTCCAGTATGGAGTGAGCTTTTTAATGACGACCTTAAGTGTCCCCTTCGGGTCGTCACTGTATGTGAAGAATTCGATCTTCCGTTTTCGAAATTCTTCTTTGAGGAAATGGAAGTCCTCGGGATTTGTTGCCTGGTATACGATGCTGTCACCCTTGTAGGATGTGCTTAGTGCTCCTTTCAGCTTCCCTTGTATCTGACCGATGAGGGTAGTGTACCCTTTGGTCTCAAAAACTGTTATCGGGGGCACCCTTCTGCCTCTGGGCTGGCGCTGAGTTTGTGTCATTGCTGGGGGCACCGTTGTGTTTTGAGCACCTTGCACCGTTCCGACGTCTGCAATTTGATTTTGCTTTTGATTATTGGACGCATCTGCGGTCGTAGTTGAGTGATCCGCCTGCTTTTGTTGATGTTGCTTCTGCTGGTCTAGTGGTGGTTGTCGTACTTTTGCGTCTTGCGCATTTGAAACCACGCTCTGGTTTTCGCGTGCCCGGAGTTTCTCCGCGGCTGCGGGTTGCGGGGGCTGCCCAGAGTTGATCTTACGTAGCCTTTCGCTACGTCTGACTTCAGGGTCGGTCAATGAGGAGACCGAGCCCGAGTCGCTGTCTGTGGCTATGACAAGCTGGTCAGAGTCACAGCTAGTGTCTGACGAGGAAGGTGATGAGGGGGGATGACTTGAAGTATGTGAATGTGATGATGACGATGGTGGAAGAGAACTGTCGTGTGGCTGCACTCCATGAGGGACGCTGACAGAGGTTGGATCACGTGTGTCCGCCATGGCGGGCACCTACTCGATGTTATAAGGTTTCAGATAGGGAAGCCTATATTTCGACAATTTCCGCGCCAGTGGAAAAATTTCCCTACACCTAGCAGGCGCGGGATACCACCAAGGGCCTCACAGTCAGTCTGTTTGACTATGTGGCTCGGCGGGTCCCTGGACTGCAGTTTCCCTAACACCTATGGCACAGAAATTCTCGAACAATTTCGACTATTTATATTCACCTACTCGAGGCGTGATGTCCCTCTTTCTTCACGGTCTATCCCATGTCAGAGCGAGCGCCCACGTGGTCTAGAACCCCGTCCGCGCCGAGTGTGCAAGACGACTTTTGCTTTTCAGAAACGACAGTTTTGCTTTTTACCGATAACGCACACCCGACCACGTCCGGAAACCCAGAACACAGCGCGGACCGCCAGCACCGGCGATACGACCAAGCACGAAGCTATTGCGCGAGCACGCAAGGCGGCGACCAAGCACACGAGAAGCAAGCAACGAGGCGAGCTCTGCCCAAAGGCGGCGAGAGCGCGCGGTGGGTATTTCCAGGGCTGGGAGCACAATAGCGGCGCGGAGCACAGGTAGACGCACGTCCGTCCGCTTAGCAGTCCCACCTCGGAATGGCCGCTGGCGGTTCGTATGTGGCACGCCGCCGCCGCACCTTTACCAGCTCGCCCTGCTGCGGCCGCCGACCAATGGGGCGCGCGCGCAACCGGCCGCCGCACCCGAGCCCATAAAGGACCCCCACCCCGCCGGCGCCGGCACGCACTCCGCTGCTCGACTCGCTGCGGCTCGCACCGTTTGGGGCGTTGTGCTTTTCTTTCTCGCTTCTTTCGAAACTAGCCCATCGCCATGTCCGGACGCGGAAAGGGAGGCAAAGTCAAGGGCAAGTCAAAGTCCCGCTCAAGCAGGGCTGGGCTCCAGTTCCCGGTCGGCAGAATCCACCGCCTCCTGCGCAAGGGAAACTACGCCGAGCGCGTCGGCGCCGGGGCGCCCGTCTACCTCGCCGCCGTCATGGAGTACCTCGCGGCTGAGGTGCTCGAGCTGGCCGGAAACGCGGCCCGCGACAACAAGAAGACGCGCATCATCCCGCGCCACCTGCAGCTCGCCATACGCAACGACGAGGAGCTCAACAAGCTCTTGTCGGGCGTCACCATCGCACAGGGAGGTGTCCTGCCCAACATCCAGGCCGTCCTGCTGCCAAAGAAGACCGAGAAGAAGGCCTAAAAGAGAGACAGCGCAATCGGCAACCGCCGCGTGCTCCCTTGGCACGCAGCGCGCCATTTGCCGCCTCGGCTCAAAAACAAAACACAATCGGCCCTTTTCAGGGCCACCACACAAACCTACGTCCAAAGCAGAATTCCAGTCGTTCGTCGCACCACTTCTCTCTCTCTCTCTCTCTCTCTCTCTCTCTCTCTCTGTGTGTACGGTTTTTTTTCCTTCTTACACACACAGGCGCCGCCATCTTGTACACACGTACTTGGCCACCTCCTCCACTCCACTCCACGCACGCACAGTCTCGCGACCATTAACCAGCACACGTGGCGCACAACAACACACCTCAAAAATAACCCCTCGGCACTCAGCCGCGCCGCAACACACAGCCCATCCACCGACAAGAAGCATACAAGCAAAGAGGGAGGGGAAGGAAGGAAGGAAGGAAGGAAGGAAGGAAGGAGGGAGCTCACACAACGCAAGGGCACGCTTCCTTCCCTCCCAACCGCACCGCACACCACGTCAAAAAAACTCCAAACAAAACTAAAAGGCCAAGTAGACTAAAAAAGGAAAAGAAAAACCAGCAACACAGACTCTTTCGCACTTTTCAACTTCCGAACACTGTGGTGGCCCTGAAAAGGGCCGTTTTTCAATCTCTCTTTCCTTCCTTCCTTCGGTCTCACACCGCCTAACCGCCGAAACCGTACAGGGTGCGCCCCTGCCTCTTCAGGGCGTACACCACGTCCATGGCCGTCACAGTCTTGCGCTTGGCGTGCTCAGTGTACGTCACCGCGTCGCGGATCACGTTCTCCAGGAACACCTTCAGCACTCCGCGCGTCTCCTCGTAGATCAGACCAGAGATGCGCTTCACGCCGCCCCTGCGCGCCAGGCGGCGGATCGCGGGCTTCGTGATGCCCTGGATGTTGTCGCGCAACACCTTGCGGTGCCGCTTGGCGCCACCCTTGCCGAGCCCCTTTCCTCCCTTGCCGCGGCCTGTCATTCTTCTTCTTCTTCAAGCGTCTCAACCACAATAATATAAAAAACAGAAAGCAAGGCAAGCTCCTCACCCGGCGCTAGCGAGTCGGCTACGGTTGTGGCGCCCAGCGCGCGCGCCGCCCCCCTATATAGACTCTGGGGCCCCGCGGCCCGCCCTCCCCTCCCCCCACCACCGCGCACCGAGGGCATATAAGCGCAGCACCCGGGGCGCGCGGGCCCGTTGTCAAGGCAGCACCGGACGCCGTCGCGCACGCATATCCTCCACGCCGCATCCGCATCCGCAGTAGCCATGGCCCGGACAAAGCAAACGGCCCGCAAGTCCACCGGCGGAAAGGCGCCGCGCAAACAGCTCGCCACCAAGGCGGCGAGGAAGAGCGCGCCCGCCACCGGCGGCGTCAAGAAGCCCCACCGCTACAGGCCGGGCACCGTCGCCCTGCGAGAAATCAGGCGCTACCAGAAGAGCACAGAGCTGCTCATCCGCAAGCTGCCATTCCAGCGCCTAGTGCGCGAGATCGCCCAGGACTTCAAGACCGACCTGCGCTTCCAGAGCTCCGCAGTCATGGCCCTGCAAGAGGCCAGCGAGGCCTACCTCGTCGGCCTCTTCGAAGACACCAACCTGTGCGCAATCCACGCCAAGCGAGTCACCATCATGCCCAAGGACATCCAGCTCGCGCGCCGCATCCGCGGCGAGCGCGCCTAAACCCGCACACCGCCAAACAAACAAAACGGCCCTTTTCAGGGCCACTAACGTCTCTCCGTCGCGAGCAAAACTTTGTCGGTCGCAACGACTAGTTCCCCACTCACTCTCCAGTCCAGTCGTCCCACCCCCGGCCCGGCCCGGCGCCGCCGTTTCCAAAAAAAAAAAAAAAAGCACCGCACCGGCCGAACCAAGTCGCAAGCGTCAATAGCGCCACCCACACAGGCCACGGCACAAAACGTGACGCCCGGAAAGCAAAGCAAAGCAAAGCAAAACAAAAAAGACTATTCCAAAACCACCACCAAGACAAACAAACAAACGCGGCGCAAAATAAATAGGTAAAAGTAAAATACACTTTGTGTAACACCAGCCGCGCGCCGCCGCCCACGCCCGCCAACGACCCCACAATCCAACCACCATCCACACATGAAACAAACAAACGCCAGCAAGCAAGACAGACAGACAACAAGGCAACCGACCGACCACGACACGACACGACAATCAACACCTTCCCGACGTGCTTTGATGGCCCTGAGAAGGGCCGTTTTTGTTTTTGTCCGGGACCGCGCGACAGCCTCTGGTTGCGCGCCGGCCACCAGGCGACGGTGTCAACCGCCAACCCTTCCCTGCCCTTTTTACTTCTTCTTCTTGGGCGAAGCCTTCGCCTTAGACGGCGTCGCCGTCGCCTTCTTCGGGCGCGGCGCCTTCGGCTTCTTCGTCGGAACCTTGGCGGCCTTCTTCGCCTTCGACGGCGACTTGGCCTTGGCCGGCTTGGCCGCAGCCGCCTTCTTCGCACCCGCGGGAGCGGCCGACGCCGCAGACGCCTTCTTGGCGGCGCCCGCCTTCCGACCGGTCGCCGCCTTCACGCCGCCAGCCTTCTTTGCGCCGGCCGCACGGGCCCCCTTCTTCTCCTTGCTGGCCGGAGCGGCGCGCTTCTTCTTCGCACCACCGCCGCCACCACGAGCCTTGCCGCCCTCGGCCGCCCCGCCGCCGGCGCCGGCAAGCTTGAAAGAGCCCGACGCGCCCTTCCCCTTCGTCTGCACCAGCTCGCCAGCCACGACGGCCGACTTGAGGTACTTCTTGATAAAGGGCGCCAGCTTCTCCGCGTCCAGCTTGTAGTGCGCGGCAATGTACTTCTTGATCGCCTGCAGCGACGACCCGCCGCGCTCCTTCAGACTCTTGATGGCGGCCGTCACCATCTCAGAGGTGCGCGGGTGCGCAGGCTTGGCGCGCGGCTTCTTCGCAGACGACGCAGACTTGGCCTTCTTCGTAGTGCCGGTGGCGGCGGGTGCCGCGGCAGTCTCGTTCGTAGCCGCCTGGTCTGCCATCTTTTGCTTGTTCTCTTTTCTTTTTTCCCCTTGGTTTCGCTTCCTTCTCTCCTTCGACGACGCACAACAGCGAGGGGCGCGCAGCAGAGAATAGCCGCGCACGCTGCTGCTGCTGCTGCTGTTCGACCTTACGGGTCTGCCCTGACCCGTGCAGGAGCAGGCTAAGCAGTCAACTGCTATTCCTGCGGGAGCCTTTCGTTTCGGAGGGACTAACTCTCTTCTTGGATTGGCCTCTGGTTGGTTTCTTCGTGGATGGGGATGTCCTGTCTCTATTGCGGAAGTTTTCACTCCCGCAACAGGTCAGGCCAGCGTGTTGTTGGCCTGTGGTGTGCAGGATGGCCCAGATCCCTGATGAGCCGGTTGTCGGACCGTTCGGCCCGCTCGTAGAAGGCCCGCGCCGATTGCTTGAAGCGGTCGCGGAGGAGGGGTATTCCGGTCTGCTCGTGTAGCCGAGCGGTCGAGTATAGCCTCGGCAGGCGCAGAGCGAGCTTGAGCGCCCTGTTCTGCACCCTCTGCAGCTTGCTGATGTGTGTCTCGGCCGCGTTGCCCCACACCACAGCCGCGTATTCCAGCACTGGACGTACCAGCGCCAGGTACAGCGTGATGCCGTGGTGAGGAGGCAGCGCAGACGAGGGATTGAGCAGAGGGTACAGGACGCGTAGGCGCCCTATTGCTCTGCCCCTGACGTCCTCGATGTGCGGCTTCCATGTCAGCTTGTGGTCCAATGTGACACCCAGGTAGCGGCCGGTCTTGCTCCATGGGACGGGGCTGCCCATGACGGTGACTGGCGGAAGATCGGGCGGCAGTGGTCGTCTAGTGAACACCACCGCCTGGCTCTTCGCCGCGTTTTGTTTGAGGCGCCACTTGGTCGACCAGGCGCCAAGAGCCTCGCAACCTCGTTGGAGAAGACGGCGCATCTCGACCGCCTTCATGCTCCGCACGAACAGCGCAGTGTCGTCAGCATATAGTGCCAACTTCACCGGCGTCACGCGCGGAGCGTCGGCGGTGTACAGAGAGTACAGTAGAGGCCCAAGAACGGACCCCTGCGGCACTCCAGCACGGATGTATCGGTGGGTGGATGTCCCGTCTTCCAGCCTGACATGGAAGGACCGCTCGGCTAGGTATGACCGGAGGAGGACTCCGTGCGACGTCGGTACCCCGTGCACAAAAAGTTTGTACACGAGGCCGTCGTGCCACACGGAGTCGAATGCCCTAGAGACGTCCAGGAACACCGCCCCAAGGTATTCCCGAGTCTCCAGGGCGCGCATGGCTTCTTCTACCATCCGCATCAGCTGGTGGACGGTGGAATGGCCCCTCCTAAAGCCGAACTGCTCGTCGGGTATGATGCCCTCCGCTGTCACGTGGCGGAGCAGGCGTCTGGCGTACAGGCGCTCGAACACCTTCGAGAGTGCCGGCAGCAGACTGATTGGCCTATAGTTGGCGGCGTCCCGTGGGTCCTTGTTTGCCTTGGGGATTGCCACCACCTCTGCATGTTTCCATACAGAGGGGTAGACCCCAGAGCGAAGGACCTGGTTGAAGATGCCCGCCAGGAATGGGTGTGCACCCGCCGGCAGGCTCTTCAGCAGATGGTTGGTGACGCCGTCAGCCCCGCCAGCCTTCTTGGTGTTGAGCGCCGTTATCTGCACGTCCACCTCCTCCTCGGTGATGGGGTCGATCTCGTCCGCGGCGTCCCTGGCTTCCAGGAACACTGGGAGCTGCTCCTCAACCCGGTGGAGGTGCTCCTCGTCGATGTTATCATCCACCGGGGTGAATGACAGCTCGAAGTGGTCCGCCAGGGCGCCTGCCTTGCCGTCCGGGCTGCAGACGACATCTTGTCCGACGAGTAGCGGCGGGACGCGTTGCCTTCTGCGTAGGAAGGACTTCACAGTCCGCCACGCGCTGCCGTCCTCGGTGTTGAGGGAGGCGACGAAGTCTGTCCATACGTTGTTCCTGTGCGCCTCAGCCGCCGCTTTGATGTCTCTCCGCATGCGGTTGAGGCGCCGTTTCGTTGCGGGTTGGCGCGTGAGCTGCCACTCCCGGAAGAGGCGGTTCTTCTCCCGTATTGCGTCCCGGATGGGAGGCGGCAGGTTACGGGAGAAGTCCCTGGTACCCTGTGGAGGGGCAGGGGAGGCCGCATCGGCTGCCTGCAGCAGCTGACGCGTGAAGAATTGAAGGGCGGCATCCGCCCCCACTGCCGCGGGGTCAGGTGAGTCCGCCAGTGATGCCAGGACGTTGTCCTGAAATCGATCGCTGTCCAGGCGCCGGTACGTCTGCCGACGTGGCGGGAGCGTGGCTCCAGCGATGTCGATTCCATAGACCACCGGCAGGTGGTCGGACGACATCGCACACCGCGTGGTGGCGGTCGTGTGGTGCCCGATGCCTTTTATGACGGCGACGTCGAGCACGTCCGACCGCCCCCTGGCCGGGAAGATGGTGTGGTCCTGTGGGCCCAGTACCAGGGCGCCATTCCTCTGGGCTGCGCGAAGAAGTCGGCGGCCACTGACGTTCGTGAGGCGGGAGTTCCATTCCGGGTGTTTCGCATTGAAGTCACCCGCAATGAAGACCCTCCCCCCAATCGCCAGCAGTGCGTCGACGTCTGCCTCCTGGAGGTGTCCACGTGGTGGCCTGTATGCAGCCACGAAGGTTATTTGCCCCACAGCCGTCGTGACGTTCACCCCGGTGACTTCCAGGGTGGCCATGGCGGGGAGCAGCACCTGGTGGTGCCGGAGTGAGGCGCGGACGTAGATGGCGGTACCCCCGCCTGCCGTCGGCCTGTCGTTGCGGTAGCAAACATAGTTTGCTACCTTCACAAGAACTCCTGGCTTGAGGTGAGTTTCGCAGATCAGGCACAGGTCGATGGCCTCGTCCTGCATGAACTGACGAAACTCACCCTGTTGTGGAAACAGGCTGTTGGCATTGAAACCACAGATGGTCAGACCGTGGATAAGGACGTTATCCATGGTGTGGTTTCGTGGCGACGGTAGCGGCCTGGAGGGCCCCCGTTACGGCGGTGACGAGCACCGGCAGTTGCTGTAGCAGGGCAGAGAGGGAGCTCAACATTGCTCCCAGGTCTGCTGCTTCTGGTCGCGGAATTGCTGCAGGAGGTGCTGCGGTTGCGGGTGCGTGGGCGGCGGGGCGCAGCGGAGTGGCTGCGTCCGTTAGCGGGACCGCACGCCTAGCAGCTTGCGGCCTGTCTGAGGTGGGGGGACGGTTTAGCCGTCCGCCCTGGTGTTGGTCGTCCTGGGCGCCAGTTGCTTCGTTGGGCGCCTTGGTGGTCGCGACATCCGCCCGCCGCCCCCTGGGGGCGTCCGAGGACTCCCCCTTGGTGGCAGAGGCGAAGCTGGTGCCTGGTTGCACCTTTCGTGCCGGTGCCGCACGTCCTTGCTGCCGTGGGCCGCGTTTGAAGGCGGCGCAGCCTCTGTAGCTCGCCACATGTGGCTCGCTACAGTTGCAGCACTTGGGCGCCTCCTCCCTCTTCTTTGTGCAGTCTCGACTCTGGTGGGAGTCGGCGCACTTGACGCAGCGGGCCGGCATCGTGCAGTAGCGCGCCACGTGGTCAAGCCCTTGGCAGGAGAAGCACTGGGCGCGCCTCCCCTTGGCCTTGAGCGGCTCCACTTCCACTGCAATCCTGGCCACCATCTGCACCTGGAAAATTTTGCGGTTTTCGAGGTTGTCCGGGAGGACAACCAAGAACAGTGGCATGGGCCTCCTCGTCCTGGGCGACTTCATGAGCGTGACCGAGCTGGCCATGAAGCCCAGCCCAGCTAGTTCACCCTTGAGGTGGTCGGTCTCCATCTTCAGCGGGAGGCGGCGAAAAACCACCTTCAGCTGCTTCATTGGCTCCGCATTGTGGGTGTAGCAATGCAGCTTCTCCTTCTCTATGAGCCGCATGGCAGCCCGGTACTCCTCCATTGTGCCGATCGAAACTCTGTACAAGTCCCGACCGGCACATTTAATCTTGGCGGTGGACGATACCGTCTGGAACTTTTCGAGGAAGGACTGGTACGTGTCCTTCCACGATACTGTAATCGGTGGCGGGGCGGGTGCCCGCCTCTTGGGTGCCTCAGCTTCGTCCATGGGCTCCGGCTCGTCAGGAACGTCGACGAATGAGTTCGCTGTCGGCAGCGGCTGCACTCTCTCAAGCCGTTTGGCCCGAGCAGTGTGCCGCCGCTTCGGGACAACGAAGCCGTCGTCGGTCCCCTGATCTGCCTCCGAGTGGGCAGCAGCTTCTGGCGTCTTCTTCTTCTGACTTTGCATGCAGGTAGAGTCAGAGATGGCGGCGGAATCTTCCTCCTCCGCAGCTGCAGGCCTCTTTCTAGAGGGCTGCGCTGTATCCATGGTTTCCGCCTCGAGCAGTTCGCCAAGGTTGGCCTCTGGGATTGTGCTGTCTCGTGGCAGGGCAGTGGCGTGCTCTGTCGTCGCGCCTGACGGTACAGCAAACGGCGTATCTGAGGTCTCTTCACTGGCTCCCGACGGTACGCTCACATCTTCGAATACCTCGCAGCCAAGTGACCTCAGGTGCTGTTGGAACGCGCGGAGTGCTCGTTCGTCGGCTTCCTGTTCAGGGTACACAATGCCCCGCGATAGTCGGTGTACAACTAGGTACACCTGCTCTGGTGTGAGCGGGCTAGTGCGCATTGGGTGTACCGCAGCGCAGTCCGCAGTCGATTGCAGCGTCGTCATACGTGGGGGGCCGGATGCAGCCGCCGACAGAGCTGCCTCGGTCGCCCGAGGTAGTCCCGCCGCGCGGCAGTCCGCCGCTCCCTGCGCCTGCGTAACGCGGTCCTCCTCGCTCGGCATCCTAACTCGGAAAGCGCCGCGCACGCGCCTGGCCCAGCCAGTGTCGCGGGCGGGCGCGGACGGCCGAGAGAGCGGCCGCCACTCGGCGCGCCGCCGCGCCGCCGCGCCGCGCCTCCCGCGCTTGCTACCGCCCAACGTCCGACAGCCTGCGCGGAGCAGCCCCCAACCTGCGCCGCAACCACCCGCGCCATTCAAACCACCGAGGATGGGGCTACACACACCGACACCACGGTCGCCAACCAGTCGCCGCGGCGGCGCCGCAAACCACGGCCAAACTGCAGCCACCGCGCGCCACAGCCTGGGTCGGCCCGCCGAGAATCGCCGCCCCCGCCCAAATGCCGCCCCCACAGCCCCAGCCGACGACCCGCCACAATGGCCAAACCTTCGTCAAAACTCCCGCACCGTCGCCGCGGCAGCCCGGCCACCGCGGCCGGCGCCACAGCCACACGAGCCGAGTCGTGCGGCGATGACGGCCGTGCACAAACGCACCTCCGCCGCCCCATCGCCTTCCGCCGTTTTCCCGATCGGCCCGCAGCCGTCGGGCCACGGCCGCGGGCCGTCCTCCTCCTCTCGCCTCGCCCGCCAACACCCACAGCCCTTCCAACACATTTTTCTTTTCTTTTTTCTTTTTTTTTTTTACTTTTTTACGATCGCCGCCTGCGCAACATGGCACCGGCCGACGGAGCGCCAACCCCCCCGCCACAGGCGAAAACAAAACAACGATAAACAAACAAACAAAATAAATTACCAGCCAGCCCCAACTACAGACACACCGAATCTGCCCTCACAGCCGACCTTACACGCCTCAACGTCAAAACAAAGGTGGTTTCTTTCTTTCAACGGTTACCTTACCTTAGGTTACGTCAGGTTAGGCTAAGAAGGCGTCAGGGTTAGGTTAAGCGTTGACGTGACGTCACGTCTTAACGTAGGCGTTAAGCTAAGGTTGCGGTCACGTACGTTAGGTTAAGGCGACTTGGGGGTTGGCCTAAGAGCTTAGGTTAGGTTAGGTTACGTTAGTTTAGGTGGCTGCGTTAAGGGGCTTAAAGAAGTTTAGGAGAGGTTAAGGCGTCGAGGCGGCCGCACCCCCTTAGCTGCTGCGGCTCGGCCACGCCACGCCACGCTTTGGGGTTTCATAAGGTCGCGCGGCGGGTCGTCGGCACGCCGCAAAGGACAAAACTGCAAGACGACGTCGAAAAACAAACAACAGGTAAAAAATAAATAAGTAAAAATAAACGACGCCGACAGGCGGGGATCAGCAGAACAAGCAGATTCCGGAGAGCGAACGAGACACGCACACACACAAACCCCCCCGAGCCGAGAGAGCACAGAGCACCACCACGTGTCGGCCTCCGCTCACCCGACTCGGCTGGGCTGGGCTGGGCTGGGCTGGGCTGGGCTGGCGGCCGGGCCGGATGCACGTACACGTACGGCTACAGCCACTACCCGTACACAGCCGCTCTTCACGCAACACCAGCCAAATGGCGCGCCCGCGGCTCGTCGCGGTCGCAACGCCACGCCGGCACACTTTCGGCACCACCGTTTTCGCGCGCACCGCAAACAAAACGCAGCCGACACACACAGAGAGAAAAAAAAAAAAAAAAAAACACAGAGCGCGAGACGGGCGGCGGCGCACCTTTCGCCAGCCGGCAGGCAATCGACTCGCCCAGTACGACAAACGCGCACGCCACCCCACCCAACCAACCAACCAACCAGTCGTCGTCGTCGTCGTCGTCGTCGTCCCGAAATCAAACAAACTCTCAAAAGCACAGCCCCTGCTGCCAACGGACGCAGGCGCCACGCAGCTCCCCTTCCCGCCACACTCGATTCGCAGCGCAACTCACCCGGCACACCGTCAAACGACGGGCTGGGCTCGCCGCATCGCCGCAACCTACACACCTTCCCCGCCACGACGCACAGCCCCACCAGACGCCCGTGCCGCAACGACACTACTGCACTACCACTACCGCACTACTCCTCTCGCCCTTGCCATACACGACACAACACGCCAAAAAATGAAAATCCAAATACAAACAAAAACACCGCCCCCGCGACCCAAACACATGCACGGCGCGCCAACACACGCGAGGCAAGGCACGCAGCAAACGGCGTCCCCTCCGCGTCGCGCCATCAACCTACACACACAAGGCAACCAACAACAGCCAGCCAGCCAGCCAGCCCCACTCTCACGCCGCAAAAACAGAAAACACACCGAAACCGCCAAACGCCGCACATTCGCGCTTCGCACTTACCACACACCTCTCGGCATCCGTTTCGCACACAACGACGCGACGCACAATACATCATCACGGGCTACGCACGCACACCGCGACCCACTTTTTTACGACGCCCTCGGCAGAGCACACGTGCCCACGCCCACACACAGTCGACACAACGACGCAGCGCGCAGCAGACGCGGCCGCAACACGTACCTCCCCGACGACGCGCCAACACCGCCAGCCACTGCTCACTCGCCCAAGCAACCCGTGCACACAACTGCCACACGCGTCCACCACGCCGCCGCCAACCACCCGCCCGCCAGGGGGCGCTCACGTCCGCGACAACAGCGCGGCACCGCCGGACCGGGCCGGGCCGAACCGAGCCGAGCCGCCGCCTCCTCTCCACTCGGCACGCCACGTCCTGCTTGCAAAACACATGGCTCGTCCCTCTGTACACACAACGCGCCTGCCTGCCTGCGGTCGCCGCCGGCATCTATCTACCTGCGCATCGGAGCCAGGCCGGCAAGCCCACACTTAAATAATGCACTTCACCAGCCAAACAAACCCACTCTTCCTTTCTTTGCACAGCGCATGCAACAGCAGCCCCAGGAGCCGGGCCCGCCGCCAGCGTCTCCTCCTCCTCTGGGCACAGCCAGCCAGCCAGCCGTTCCCACCGCCCCGCCCCTGCTCTGCAGAACAAGAAAAAACGAAAAAGTACCAACACACGCACCCAAAGCGTAAGCCAGACAAGACCAGCCTCTCCAAGGCCACACACACGCAAAAAAAACAAAAAAACAAAAACACTACAACAGAATAAAATGAAAAAGAAAAAGCAAGCTGTCGCCTCGCCCCCGCCCGTCCCCCCACCCCACCACATTCGCCCCCTCCGCTTGTTTTCCTTTCTACAATTTCCCTCTTTTCCACCCAATATCCCGCCGCGGTTTACGGGCACCGGCCGATTTTGCGCCCGCCCACATGTGTGCCTACTCCCCACCACCATTCCCTCCGCAGCCCGCAGCCCGCAGCCCGCAGCCCGCTTTTCCCCCCCTCCCTGCCCACACCACACCACACCACACCACACCGACGGTGCTGACGTCGACACGCACCCAAGACAGGGGCCACGACCGTCTTTTTTCCTGGGCCCATCCCCGCACCGCACCTCCTTCCAATCAACGCTGTGGCGCCTGTGTCCGCGCGAGACGCGTGCGCGCCGCCTCTCTCAACATCCGTCCGCCGTCCGCCGGCCGGCCCGTTTTTCGGCCCCCAGGCCATCCGTCAACCACCACTGCCACTGCCCCTGCCCCTGCCCCTGCCCCTGCCCCTGCCCCTGCCCGCCCCGCACCACACCACACACCGCTGCTTGCCCCGGCCGTTGCCACCAAAGGCGCCAACCGCAGCCCGCGCGCGCCAGAAACTACAGGGACCCAGCCGACCGACGAAAATCAGAGCAATTGGCCGGGAGGATCAAAAAGAGAGCTCCGAAAACCACCGTAGCGAGGCGTGGGAGGAAACGTTACGAGAAGCAGAAAGGGACCAGGAAAAATTCTGGAAATTTCTTAAAACTCGTAAACTAAACACGAAACATCTACATCTACATCTACATGGGGAAGGAACGACCCCACAGACCGAGCTGAAGCACTGGCGGATTCACTAGAAAGGCAATTCCAAGCACCAGAAGCGGTAGATGACGAAACTGATGACCACCAGGAAATGGTACTCAGAAGGGTAAAACCGCATCCTAAGTGCCCCGATCAGAACATCTTTCACAATCCAATAAACGCAGAAACCCCGTATCTTATCACATCACAAACATACACACATCCTAAGAAGGCATCAGGCCCAGATTCCATCAAACCGCAACTACTACATCACCTACCTCCAGCAACTATCAATTATCTATCTAACATCAATATATAATGCTTGCTTCAGACTAAACTACTTGGAAACAGGCCCGAGTCATCACATTACCAAAGCCAAACAAGGACTTATTATTTCCGCAAAACTATAGGCCAACTTCCTTGGAAAGGTCCTCGGAAAGCTCATTCAAACTGAACTGAAGAAATTCAATTCTTAAAGGATAACAACATAATCATCCCACAACAATTCCGATTCCGCGAAGAACACAGCACCACCCACCAGGTGACCAGACTAGTCGAGCACATATGTCAGGCCAGAAACATTAGACACAGTACTGGAGCAGTCCTGCTTGACATTGGAAAAGCATTCGGATAACGCCTTATCTACAAGCTCCACCAGTACAACTGCCCCATCCACATTATTGCTTCTTTTCTCCGCAACAGAGCATTCTATGTCCATGTACCAGGAGCGGCAAGTAACACTAGATCCATAGAGGCTGGAGTCCCGCAAGGCTCAGTGCTGGGGCCCATTCTCTACTCAATATACACAAACAAACAGCTGGGAGGACACTTGTCACTATTTGCAGACGACACTGCAGTCTACCGCAGCAGTTCTAACCTGCAATATAGAGTCACAAAAATAGAGCAACACCTACAATCCATCCAGAAATGGGCTAACCAAAAAAAACAATAAACGCGGAGAAAACCCAAGCAATACAATACGATTCACATTCAAAAAGAATACCTCCTAACCTGCATATACGCCTCAGAAATAACAATCTTCCATGGTCAGGCACAATAAAGTATCTAGGCATCAAGCTGGACAAGAGGTTGACATTTAGAGACCATGTTACACACGTTTGTAACAAGGCTGCAGCAGCAATATTCAGACTGTACCCAATCATCAAAGGAAACAGAATAAATATGCGCGCCAAAAAGAAAATCTTCAAAACCGTCATAGGAACCAGCCATCACTTACGGCTCTGAAAATCTGGTCAATGGCCGCAGACACCAACATAACAAGAGTAAAAAAAAAGGGTGCACAACAAATACTTCAGAATTGCTGCTGATGCCGGCCGGTACCAGACAAACCGAGACATATACACAAACCATAACATACTCAAAATCCCGGAAATCATCCAAAGAAAAATCCATAAAGTTTTTTTTTTTTTTTTTTTTTTTTCCCACCAAACCACGGATTCGAACCACCCACTCATCAGAAATCTGGGACAAAATCCACCCGACCCAAGAACGACATTTCCCATCACGACAAAACACCACAAACTACAACATACCATGATAAACAAAAATAAAATACAAACACCATAACACTCACTCAAACAACAAACATCTACACACACCCAAGAGACCCTATCATCCCATCATTTTGTTACCCAACATAATCAGACAGAAGGCAGGGATCAAGGACAGATCCGGTCCTTCGAGTACAGGGGGTAAAAAAATACCCATCAGACCAGCTCGCTCTCTCTCTCTCTCTCTCTCTCTCTCTCTCTCTCTCTCCGTGCCGACGCTGCCCCGCACACGCGTTCGCGTTCGGCCGACACCACACGACAGGTCTTTGGGGCCCCGCCACTGCGCACACGCACGCCTCCTCCTCTTCCTTAGTTCTTTTTCGCTTTTCTTTTCTCCCCCGCCCCCCGCTCTCACCGCCACATCATCCCGCAACCCTTGGGGGATGTTTCCCAACATCAACGCGCCCCAATTCCACTCTCTGCCCGTGCCGCACTCTCCACTTTGCTTCTCCCCGTCCCCTACACACACGACTGCCGAAACCCCGGTTGACACACCTTCTCGTAGGACAGGGGTGCGTGCGTTGTCTTGACGGTGACAGCAACAGCAACGGATCCGTCCATCCCATTCCCCCCCCCCCCCCCCCCACTCGGTAAAGAACCATGTTCAACCCACACTACACAACAAGGGGGGCACACACGAACGCGAAAGAAAGGGCAGGGCAGGGCAGGGCAACTATCTCGTACACATTCTTCCTCAGAACCCACATATCACATCAACGAACGGCAGGCCAATTGCGGACTCAGCCGTGTCAGGCAAATCCAACCCAACCAACACCTCCCACGGAAACCCTGACACTGATCCAGCAGTACGTCCACATACATCGCCACACCAAATACGGGTGACGAGTGAGCAACAAATGGAACAATACACAACAAGGCTGACCTAATAAAAACTGCACGTCACGTCATACCTTCCAGACAGACGCAGTTCCGACGGGACGGCGGAACCGTATACGTACCTTTCAGCCACAACAACCGACCGACTGGACACGCCCGCGTCTCCAGCCAGCCAACCACCAGGGCCACACAGCCCGCAAGTTTCAGCGTCAACACTTCTTAACGTACGTTGCAAACTTTTCAAAACATTGCCACACACACACCACGAAAAGCGTCAACCTCTCTCACACTGGATACACTCAACACTTTTTGTCGGCGGAGCTTGAGCCCAACGGTTGACACACCCCCACCGGCCACACAGGTTTCCCTTTGAAAATTGCAGTGACGGAGGAGACGCGGCATTACGAGAGGGTTGTTTCCGAGAGCGCGAGCTGGACGGAGCTGCGGCGCCGCCGCCGCCGCCGAGGGGTAATGAACGCACGCGATGCCGCATGACAGCCCATCACCCAAAGTTTCACCCACAACTGCACAGGTCGCACCCCCTTTTCGCGCCATACTAGTGTCGATCGTCAATTACAGCTGACGGTGTTCGCATTTGCCACTTGACGGGGGGGAAAAGAAAACAAACATCTGACACGCCATGTGTTTCTCTCTCTCTCTGTTACATCTAGGTCATTGGGCAGCCACTGTAAAAAAAAAAAAAAAATAAATAAATATTTTTACGACATGGTTGGGTAAGTGATTTAAAGACAACAATTGTGGGTCACACACCATAGACCATTTCGATAGTGTTCTTGTTCTTCTCTTTTTCCTTTTTTTATCGCTCAATTGAAATAAAACCTGGGGATGATGCAATGCTGCGATATGGCACAACCGTCGTCCATTGTACACAACTCGGGAACAAAAAGAAACCAATTCAGGGAACGTTCGTTCCTTCACAACGTTTCTTTCAACGCACTTGGTCTTTACCATCCTGTATATTCAACACACATTTCCTTTCATCAAACTAGGGCATTTCCATAACAGTTTGTTTCCGTTTCTGTGAGCACAATACTGCTTCTTCGACGTCATTTCACCATCTTAACTACAGACAGACAACAAAATAGGAAAACAGGCCTTGAGAACCCCGTCCACCAAATTTCAGTTAGCACGGCATCCAAGATTCTTTTCCGGGGAGTGTGCAGTGCAGCTGACGCTGCTCAGACCATATACCGTCGCCAGTCTCACTCAACTCTTGCGCATTCCACCATTCTACGCTACGTGACAATGCAAAAATGAATGAATCAAACCCGCCCAGAGAGCGTCTTGTGCGAGGGGACACACGATATAGAGAACAACAAAACACACAGGGGACACCACCACAGTTGGAGAGAACGTTTCCACCACGGCAGCCGCGCCGTTACGCGCTTTTTTTTTTTTTTTTTTTTCCTCCCCCCCACTGCACACCTCCGACACCACGGGAACGTTCACCGTCCCGTTGCCCTACACTGGCGTTTCTTTTCAACCCCCCACCCTATTCCTCGCTCCCCGGACATTCGACCGATCACAAAGTGCAACCTCTCGTTACCGTCGGGTGCCCCTCTTCATCCCCGGGGCGCCAACAACAAAACAAAAACACCACCGACGCCGTCGTCTCGCGTCACCTCACTCAACTGAGCGGAAAATACACGTACATCCAGAATGACGACACCGCCTCCACAAACAAAAACCAGACGTCAGACGTCAGGTCGAAAGAGGGCACCGTACGTCGTGGCGCGTGGTCTCCTAACTCACCTCGCGCGTACAAATACAATGCAATACAATGCGTGTCACCTCACGTTCACACACACCTCCACGCTCCACTTTTACGTCGCCCAACCAACCAACTAACTTAACGCACCCGCTCGGCGTAGAAGCAGCTGTAGGCGGCAACGTGTTTCTCACCCTCGCCACCAACGGTGTGACATCCGACAGTCGCGGTTTGCTTTCCGTTCCACACCTCCGGCCATACCATACAAAGGGGACAAAAACAAAAATATATATCAAACAAGCCAACTCCAGCGATCCGCCCCCCTAACACCAACACGTCTCGAAACACCCACGCCCACGACCCGGCTGTGGCTAAAGTGCGTATCCCCAACGTCACACCAAAACCAAAGGCGCCGGCGCCGCACCACACCACAAGCTACAGCTACAGCTGTGCCGCCCGTCCACCCGCTCACAACAACAACAATTCCGCCCTTCCCGCAAAGGCATTTTGGTGGCCCTGAAAAGGGCCGTTTTTTTTTTTCTCTTTCCTTCGCCGCGCCGCGGACGAGCCTCCCATTTCCAAGAGCCACCTCCTTACTTGGAGCTCGTGTACTTGGTCACCGCCTTCGTGCCCTCGCTCACCGCGTGCTTGGCCAGCTCGCCAGGCAGCAAGAGCCGCACAGCGGTCTGGATCTCGCGGGACGTGATGGTCGAGCGCTTGTTGTAGTGCGCCAGGCGAGAAGCCTCGGCCGCAATGCGCTCGAAAATGTCGTTCACGAAGCTGTTCATGATGCTCATCGCCTTCGAAGAGATGCCCGTGTCAGGGTGCACCTGCTTCAGCACCTTGTAGATGTAGATGGCATAGCTCTCCTTCCTCTTGCGCTTCTTCTTCTTGTCGCCCTTCGAAATGTTCTTCTGCGCCTTGCCAGCCTTCTTGGCGGCTTTCCCGCTAGTCTTGGGCGGCATCACGAACAAACAGGCAGGCAGGCACGCGCAGTCAGTCAGTCAAGCGCTCCGCTCCAGTCAGCGTCTCCCCACACAGTGGCACCCGCCGGACATGAGATGGCTGGGTTTGCACCCATGCTAGTTCTGGAGAGCCAGCGTTCTTTCAACGCTCTGTCTCACGAGATGATCCTGTGGGTTCGTATGTGGAGATGAGATGGCTGGGTTTGCACCCATGCTAGTTCTGGAGAGCCAGCGTTCTTTCAACGCTCTGTCTCACGAAATGATCCTGTGGGTTCGTATGTGGCTTGTGTGCAGTAATGGCTTGGGGATTTTCCCCCCGGGTGGATGGCGTTAGTGATGATGATGTTGATAGAGGTGGAGATGAGTATCCTGTTTCATGAGGATGAGAAGATGGTTACCGCCTGTAGTGGCGATGGAGTGTGTTGATAGGAGCTCTGAGTTGAGGGTGAGGGTTCCGTCCCAGTGTATTGATGAGCTGGTACGGTGATGAATGAGATGATTCGTAGAATGTTTGTGATTTTTGTTTGATTATGTGATAGAAAGAGGGTTGCCCTAGCATTGCCCTGATTTCCTCATTGCTAGTCAGTCTTGGTACGTCTGCAATAATTCTTAGGGTTTTATTTTGGACGACCTCCAATTGGGCTAGATTAGTGTCTGCTGCCATGCTCCACACTTCAGAGCCGTAGAGGATGACAGGCAGGACTATTGTTTTCCAGATTCTGAGCTTTGCTGATATGGACAATCCCATTCCCTTTAATAATGGGTATAGTTGGTAGAGCCGGGCGGAGCCTTTGTTCCTAGCCTCTCTTATGTGATGCTTGAATGTTAGGTTTTTGTCCAATTTTAGTCCTAAGTATGTGATTTCATTTTTCCATGGGAGTATTTGTTCATTGTAAGTGATGTTTATTATGGGTTTCTTGATTTTATGAGAAAATAGGATTGTTTGACATTTGTCAGCATTTATTTTTATTTTCCAGATGTTGCACCAGTTTGCAACTTTGTTGAGATGTCGTTGTAGGCTGTAGGCTAGGTAATTAATGTTTCTGCCACTGAGATAGAGTGCTGTGTCATCAGCATATAAGGCTATGTTGCCACCCGGCTCTTTCGGGATGTCATTTGTATACAGAAGATATAGGAGGGGGCCAAGCACAGATCCCTGTGGGACACCTGCTTCTATGAGTTTCATGCCACTTTTTGCCTTTTCTATGTATGAGTAAAATTTCCTGTCAGAGAGGAAAGACTGAATGATTTTCAGCAGGTGGAGAGGGCAGTTGAGTTTGGAGATCTTATATAGCAAGCCGTCATGCCAAACACGATCAAAAGCCTTTTCAATATCCAAGAAAATAGCTGCGGTGCTGTTGCCCTGGCTCTTCTCCGTGCAGACATGCTCCACCAGGCGAATGGCTTGCTGTACAGTGCTATGTCCAGCACGAAAACCAAATTGTTCAGGGATGATGATGTTGTTTATGGATAGAAACTGGAGTAGGGAGTTTTGTATAAGAATTTCGAGAAGTTTGGAGAGATGACATAGTAGGGAGATAGGGCGGTGGTTTTGCGGGAATAACTGATCTTTATTGGGCTTTGGAATGGAAATAACTTTTGCAACCTTCCAGGCTGAAGGGAAGTATTGTATAGAGAGGCAACTGTTTAGGATGGCTGTAAGGTGAGAGATAGCAGGTTGAGGAAGGTTTCTAAGAAAGGGGGGTTTGATGTTATCGGGACCAGGGGCTTTTGCATTGCCGATTCGCCTGATGAGAACAGAGACTGCACGTTCAGTGGTCGGCACAAAGTTGGTGACTGGTCTGGCACGAAGTGTTCGATGTAGGTGACGCTCAACTCTGCGCTCCAGGGCTTCTGCTTCTTCCTCGTCTTCATCGATTATATTCTCTTGGAACTGCAGCTCGAGCGTGTTTGCCATGGCGGTTGCTTTGTCGTGTGGGGTATAGACTAAACCGTTTTGCCCATGAAGTGGTCTGCTGGCTTTTTGGGGTTGTCGTCTGGATCTGATGATTCCCCAGAATTTTTCGGGATTTTGCTCTGCTGTTTGCAGGCTTTGTTCCCATCTAGCACTTCGTAGCAGTTTAAGTCTGGTCTGGATTTCCCTGGCCATCCTAAACATGCGTCTCCTGTCTTGGGGGTCACGAAAAGTTTGCCATCTCTTGCGCGTTCTGTTCTTGTCCGTAATTAGTTGCGCAAGGTCTGGGGGCAGGTTGCTCCGTCCGCTGTTGTGCGTTATTTTGATGGTTGATGCTTCCCCACACGTCGTGATGATTTGGGTTAATTCTGCTATAGCCTGGTCGATTTCTTCTGGGGTCTGCATGTCAGGAGCCTGGTCAGGTATGTGTAGAGTGACCAGTTCCTTGTACCTCGCCCAATTTGTGTTGTAAGTTGTAATTATTCTGTTACTTGGAATGTCTTGGTCACCCTGAAATCTTAGAATAACAGGGCTATGGTCTGAGTTTAGGCTGTTGATTACCTCTGTCGTTGTGTTGAGGTTAACGTTTTTTAAGAGGAATATGTCCAATTTGTCAGGCAGGCACCTAGAGTCATAGGGAACATGAGTAGGCTCATCAGTTGAGACAACCCTTACTGCTGGATGGTTATCAAGGTATCTCAGTAGTTTGTTGCCACTTGTGTTTGTAGTACGACATCCCCATGCCCTGTGCTTGGCATTCAGGTCCCCTCCTATTATGGTTCTGTGGTTTATGTCCAAGAGATCGTCCAGGTCACTGGGAAACAGTCTGGCTTGGGGTGGGTGGTATGCTGCCACCAGAAGTGTGGGGTGGTTGTTAAGAATAACTTCGACTGCTGTTGCCTCTATGTTTATGAGTGGTGGCGTTTGTATTACCCTGTGGCATATTCGATTTTTAATGAGAATGGCTGTACCGCCACCTGGTCTGTTAGGGCGGTCATTTCTGGCCAACACATAATTTCGGACTCGAAAGCTCTCATCAGGGGTTAGGTGGGTCTCGTTTAGGAGTGCCACATCCACCCCATGGTCATCGAGGAACATCTCGAGCTCGAATCGGTCGTGGGAAACACCGTCAGCGTTCCAGATGGCGATAGTGATGTGCTGGTTTTCATTTGCCATTTAGGAGCAGGGGCAAGATGTTTGTGATAATTAGTGTCACTTTACTGAGAAGATCTGGGGCTGCTAAGAACTGATTGATAATCTGTGTGATTTTGGTAACAAAATTTTGAGGGAGAAGGTTTTTGACAAACTGCCAGATTTGTGATAAAATTTGAGGTGTTTGTACCTGTGAGTCCTCTGTGATGCTTTGCTGGGCAGTGGTGTTGTCACTGGCGATGTTGGTTTGAATTGTCACCGCAGGAGCAGTTGGGGGCTCTGTGGCGGTTGCCATTGAATGACTGGCTAGTGGGGGGGCAGCCTCAGTCGCTGCAGAGGTTGAGGGGAGAGGTGTCGCACTTGTCTGTTCCTTTAGAACACAGGTGCTGGGGGGAGGTGCGGCTAGCGGCGGATGTAGAGTCACCTTGGAGGGCAGGATTCTGCCAGGTTGTTGTTTCGGGATTGTGGGCTTTGTTTTAGGGGAGTTTGGTGGGGTGCGCCCTGTTCTCACTATTTCGGCGAGCGTGGGCTGTGCTTGGGGTGGAGATCGCTCCGGTGGTGGGGAACAGGATGCAACTGCTTCCTGTGGTGTTGAGGGAGTTTCTAATGTATTTGTTCCCACCTGAGTTTGTTTTGGTGGAGGGGAGGAGTGTGGTGTATCCGCAGGTGGTGGCGGGGGTGGTTTTGTTGCCGCTGCTGTTCGCGGTGTGGTGGTTGGTGGGACATGTCTGCTGGTTGGGGGTGCTCGTCTTCGTTCCCAGGCCTGGACGATCCGCTCTCGCTCTGAGCAGCCCCTGAAGGAGGCTGGATGGTTGCCCCCGCAGTTTGCGCACGTTGCTGGCGCGTCGGGCTTTTTAGTGCAGGCCCCAGAAAGGTGTGGCCCGGCGCATTTCACGCAGCGGGGTCTAAGTTCACACTGAGACGCCCCATGCCCAAAGCGTTGACACAGATAACATTGCGTCGGACCGTTTGGTCTTTTGTATAGCTCCACCGTGACCTGCATGTGTAGCAGCTGTGTAACTTTGAATATTTTGCGGGCCTCAGCAGTGTTCAGGAGATTCACTTGAAAATTGGCCGTTTTTATTCTGGGGGCCGAGACTGTTTCGCCGTATTCGTTTACAATGGTCTGCGGTTTCGTTTGCTGAAACACGTCCTGCACTTGAAACCCTTTCTCAATTAGGGCGTTTTTGACATCGTCTGTGGTCCAGTATGGAGTGAGCTTTTTAATGACGACCTTAAGTGTCCCCTTCGGGTCGTCACTGTATGTGAAGAATTCGATCTTCCGTTTTCGAAATTCTTCTTTGAGGAAATGGAAGTCCTCGGGATTTGTTGCCTGGTATACGATGCTGTCACCCTTGTAGGATGTGCTTAGTGCTCCTTTCAGCTTCCCTTGTATCTGACCGATGAGGGTAGTGTACCCTTTGGTCTCAAAAACCGTTATCGGGGGCACCCTTCTGCCTCTGGGCTGGCGCTGAGTTTGTGTCATTGCTGGGGGCACCGTTGTGTTTTGAGCGCCTTGCACCGTTCCGACGCCTGCAATTTGATTTTGCTTTTGATTATTGGACGCATCTGCGATCGCAGTTGAGTGATCCACCTGCTTTTGTTGATGTTGCTTCTGCTGGTCTAGTGGTGGTTGTCGTACTTTTGCGTCTTGCGCATTTGAAACCACGCTCTGGTTTTCGCGCGCCCGGAGTTTCTCCGCGGCTGCGGGTTGCGGGGGCTGCCCAGAGTTGATCTTACGTAGCCTTTCGCTACGTCTGACTTCAGGGTCGGTCAATGAGGAGACCGAGCCCGAGTCGCTGTCTGTGGCTATGACAAGCTGGTCAGAGTCACAGCTAGTGTCTGACGAGGAAGGTGATGAGGGGGGATGAATTGAAGTATGTGAATGTGATGATGACGATGGTGGAAGTGAACTGTCGTGTGGCTGCACTCCATGAGGGACGCTGACAGAGGTTGGATCACGTGTGTCCGCCATGGCGGGCACCTACTCGATGTTATAAGGTTTCAGATAGGGAAGCCTATATTTCGACAATTTCCGCGCCAGTGGAAAAAGTTCCCTACACCTAGCAGGCGCGGGATACCACCAAGGGCCTCACAGTCAGTCTGTTTGACTATGTGGCTCGGCGGGTCCCTGGACTGCAGCTTCCCTAACCCCTATGGCACAGAAATTCTCGAACAATTTCGACTATTTATATTCACCTACTCGAGGCGTGATGTTCCTCTTTCTTCACGGTCTATCCCATGTCAGAGTGAGCGCCCACGTGGTCTAGAACCCCGTCCGCGCCGAGTGTGCAAGACGACTTTTGCTTTTCAGAAACGACAGTTTTGCTTTTTACCGATAACGCACACCCGACCACGTCCGGAAATCCAGAACACAGCGCGGACCGCCAGCACCGACGATACGACCAAGCACGAAGCTATTGCGCGAGCACGCAAGGCGGCGACCAAGCACACGAGAAGCAAGCAACGAGGCGAGCTCTGCCCAAAGGCGGCAAGAGCGCGCGGTGGGTATTTCCAGGGCTGGGAGCACAATAGCGGCGCGGAGCACAGGTAGACGCACGTCCGTCCGCTTAGCAGTCCCACCTCGGAATCGCCTGGCCGCTGGCCAGTGGCACCCGCCGCACGCCGCCGCCGCACCTTTACCAGCTCGCCCTGCTGCGGCCGCCGACCAATGGGGCGCGCGCGCAACCGGCCGCCGCACCCGAGCCCATAAAGGACCCCCACCCCGCCGGCGCCGGCACGCACTCCGCTGCTCGACTCGCTGCGGCTCGCACCGTTTGGGGCGTTGTGCTTTTCTTTCTCGCTTCTTTCCAAACTAGCCCATCGCCATGTCCGGACGCGGAAAGGGAGGCAAAGTCAAGGGCAAGTCAAAGTCCCGCTCAAGCAGGGCTGGGCTCCAGTTCCCGGTCGGCAGAATCCACCGCCTCCTGCGCAAGGGAAACTACGCCGAGCGCGTCGGCGCCGGGGCGCCCGTCTACCTCGCCGCCGTCATGGAGTACCTCGCGGCTGAGGTGCTCGAGCTGGCCGGAAACGCGGCCCGCGACAACAAGAAGACGCGCATCATCCCGCGCCACCTGCAGCTCGCCATACGCAACGACGAGGAGCTCAACAAGCTCTTGTCGGGCGTCACCATCGCACAGGGAGGTGTCCTGCCCAACATCCAGGCCGTCCTGCTGCCAAAGAAGACCGAGAAGAAGGCCTAAAAGAGAGACAGCGCAATCGGCAACCGCCGCGTGCTCCCTTGGCACGCAGCGCGCCATTTGCCGCCTCGGCTCAAAAAACAAAACACAATCGGCCCTTTTCAGGGCCACCACACAAACCTACGTCCAAAGCAGAATTCCAGTCGTTCGTCGCACCACTTTTCTCTCTCTCTTTCTGTGTACGGTTTTTTCCTTCTTACACACACAGGCGCCGCCATCTTGTACACACGTACTTGGCCACCTCCTCCACTCAACTCCACGCACGCACAGTCTCGCGACCATTAACCAGCACACGTGGCGCACAACAACACACCTCAAAAATAACCCCTCGGCACTCAGCCGCGCCGCAACACACAGCCCATCCACCGACAAGAAGCATACAAGCAAAGAGGGAGGGGAAGGAAGGAAGGAAGGAAGGAAGGAGCTCACACAACGCAAGGGCACGCTTCCTTCCCTCCCAACCGCACCGCACACCACGTCAAAAAAACCCTCCAAACAAAACTAAAAGGCCAAGTAGACTAAAAAGGAAAAGAGAAAAAACCAGCAACACAGACTCTTTCGCACTTTTCAACTTCCGAACACTGTGGTGGCCCTGAAAAGGGCCGTTTCTCAATCTCTCTCTTTCCTTCCTTCGGTCTCACACCGCCTAACCGCCGAAACCGTACAGGGTGCGCCCCTGCCTCTTCAGGGCGTACACCACGTCCATGGCCGTCACAGTCTTGCGCTTGGCGTGCTCAGTGTACGTCACCGCGTCGCGGATCACGTTCTCCAGGAACACCTTCAGCACTCCGCGCGTCTCCTCGTAGATCAGACCAGAGATGCGCTTCACGCCGCCCCTGCGCGCCAGGCGGCGGATCGCGGGCTTCGTGATGCCCTGGATGTTGTCGCGCAACACCTTGCGGTGCCGCTTGGCGCCACCCTTGCCGAGCCCCTTTCCTCCCTTGCCGCGGCCTGTCATTCTTCTTCTTCTTCAAGCGTCTCAACCACAATAATATAAAAAACAAGAAAGCAAGGCAAGCTCCTCACCCGGCGCTAGCGAGTCGGCTACGGTTGTGGCGCCCAGCGCGCGCGCCGCCCCCCTATATAGACTCTGGGGCCCCGCGGCCCGCCCTCCCCTCCCCCCACCACCGCGCACCGAGGGCATATAAGCGCAGCACCCGGGGCGCGCGGGCCCGTTGTCAAGGCAGCACCGGACGCCGTCGCGCACGCATATCCTCCACGCCGCATCCGCATCCGCAGTAGCCATGGCCCGGACAAAGCAAACGGCCCGCAAGTCCACCGGCGGAAAGGCGCCGCGCAAACAGCTCGCCACCAAGGCGGCGAGGAAGAGCGCGCCCGCCACCGGCGGCGTCAAGAAGCCCCACCGCTACAGGCCGGGCACCGTCGCCCTGCGAGAAATCAGGCGCTACCAGAAGAGCACAGAGCTGCTCATCCGCAAGCTGCCATTCCAGCGCCTAGTGCGCGAGATCGCCCAGGACTTCAAGACCGACCTGCGCTTCCAGAGCTCCGCAGTCATGGCCCTGCAGGAGGCCAGCGAGGCCTACCTCGTCGGCCTCTTCGAAGACACCAACCTGTGCGCAATCCACGCCAAGCGAGTCACCATCATGCCCAAGGACATCCAGCTCGCGCGCCGCATCCGCGGCGAGCGCGCCTAAACCCGCACACCGCCAAACAAACAAAACGGCCCTTTTCAGGGCCACTAACGTCTCTCCGTCGCGAGCAAAACTTTGTCGGTCGCAACGACTAGTTCCCCACTCACTCTCCAGTCCAGTCCAGTCGTCCCACCCCCGGCCCGGCCCGGCCCGGCGCCGCCGTTTCCAAAAAAAAAAAAAAAAAAAAAAAAAAGCACCGCACCGGCCGAGCCAAGTCGCAAGCGTCAATAGCGCCACCCACACAGGCCACGGCACAAAACGTGACGCCCGGAAAGCAAAGCAAAGCAAAGCAAAAAAGACTATTCCAAAACCACCACCAAGACAAACAAACAAACGCGGCGCAAAATAAATAGGTAAAAATAATAAAAGTAAAATACACTTTATGTAACACCAACCGCGGCGCCGCCGCCCACGCCCGCCAACGACCCCACAATCCAACCACCGCGGCACGCAAACACCATCCACACATGAAACAAACAAACAAACGCCAGCAAGCAAGACAGACAGACAAGGCAACCGACCGACCACGACACGACAATCAACACCTTCCCGACGTGCTTTGATGGCCCTGAGAAGGGCCGTTTTTGTTTTTGTCCGGGACCGCGCGACAGCCTCTGGTTGCGCGCCGGCCACCAGGCGACGGTGTCAACCGCCAACCCTTCCCTGCCCTTTTTACTTCTTCTTCTTGGGCGAAGCCTTCGCCTTAGACGGCGTCGCCGTCGCCTTCTTCGGGCGCGGCGCCTTCGGCTTCTTCGTCGGAACCTTGGCGGCCTTCTTCGCCTTCGACGGCGACTTGGCCTTGGCCGGCTTGGCCGCAGCCGCCTTCTTCGCACCCGCGGGAGCGGCCGACGCCGCAGACGCCTTCTTGGCGGCGCCCGCCTTCCGACCGGTCGCCGCCTTCACGCCGCCAGCCTTCTTTGCGCCGGCCGCACGGGCCCCCTTCTTCTCCTTGCTGGCCGGAGCGGCGCGCTTCTTCTTCGCACCACCGCCGCCACCACGAGCCTTGCCGCCCTCGGCCGCCCCGCCGCCGGCGCCGGCAAGCTTGAAAGAGCCCGACGCGCCCTTCCCCTTCGTCTGCACCAGCTCGCCAGCCACGACGGCCGACTTGAGGTACTTCTTGATAAAGGGCGCCAGCTTCTCCGCGTCCAGCTTGTAGTGCGCGGCAATGTACTTCTTGATCGCCTGCAGCGACGACCCGCCGCGCTCCTTCAGACTCTTGATGGCGGCCGTCACCATCTCAGAGGTGCGCGGGTGCGCAGGCTTGGCGCGCGGCTTCTTCGCAGACGACGCAGACTTGGCCTTCTTCGTAGTGCCGGTGGCGGCGGGTGCCGCGGCAGTCTCGTTCGTAGCCGCCTGGTCTGCCATCTTTTGCCTGTTCTCTTTTCTTTTTTTCCCCTTGGTTTCGCTTCCTTCTCTCCTTCGACGACGCACAACAGCGAGGGGCGCGCAGCAGAGAATAGCCGCGCACGCGCCTGGCCCAGCCAGTGTCGCGGGCGGGCGCGGACGGCCGAGAGAGCGGCCGCCACTCGGCGCGCCGCCGCGCCGCCGCGCCGCGCCTCCCGCGCTTGCTACCGCCCAACGTCCGACAGCCTGCGCGGAGCAGCCCCCAACCTGCGCCGCAACCACCCGCGCCATTCAAACCACCGAGGATGGGGCTACACACACCGACACCACGGTCGCCAACCAGTCGCCGCGGCGGCGCCGCAAACCACGGCCAAACTGCAGCCACCGCGCGCCACAGCCTGGGTCGGCCCGCCGAGAATCGCCGCCCCCGCCCAAATGCCGCCCCCACAGCCCCAGCCGACGACCCGCCACAATGGCCAAACCTTCGTCAAAACTCCCACACCGTCGCCGCGGCAGCCCGGCCACCGCGGCCGGCGCCACAGCCACACGAGCCGAGTCGTGCGGCGATGACGGCCGTGCACAAACGCACCTCCGCCGCCCCATCGCCTTCCGCCGTTTTCCCGATCGGCCCGCAGCCGTCGGGCCACGGCCGCGGGCCGTCCTCCTCCTCTCGCCTCGCCCGCCAACACCCACAGCCCTTCCAACACATTTTTTTTTCTTTTTTTTTTTTTTTTTACTTTTTTACGATCGCCGCCTGCGCAACATGGCACCGGCCGACGGAGCGCCAACCCCCCCGCCACAGGCGAAAACAAAACAACGATAAACAAACAAACAAAATAAATTTACCAGCCAGCCCCAACTACAGACACACCGAATCTGCCCTCACAGCCGACCTTACACGCCTCAACGTCAAAACAAAGGTGGTTTCTTTCTTTCAACGGTTACCTTACCTTAGGTTACGTCAGGTTAGGCTAAGAAGGCGTCAGGGTTAGGTTAAGCGTTGACGTGACGTCACGTCTTAACGTAGGCGTTAAGCTAAGGTTGCGGTCACGTACGTTAGGTTAAGGCGACTTGGGGGTTGGCCTAAGGGCTTAGGTTAGGTTACGTTAGTTTAGGTGGCTGCGTTAACGGCTTAAAGAAGTTTAGGAGGTTAAGGCGTCGAGGCGGCCGCACCCCCTTAGCTGCTGCGGCTCGGCCACGCCACGCTTTGGGGTTTCATAAGGTCGCGCGGCGGGTCGTCGGCACGCCGCAAAGGACAAAACTGCAAGACGACGTCGAAAAACAAACAACAGGTAAAAAATAAATAAGTAAAAATAAACGACGCCGACAGGCGGGGATCAGCAGAACGAGCAGATTCCGGAGAGCGAACGAGACACACACACACACACACACACACACACACACACACACACACACACACGCACGCACGCACGCACGCACACACACACAAACCCCCCCGAGCCGAGAGAGCACAGCACCACCACGTGTCGGCCTCCGCTCACCCGACTCGGCTGGGCTGGGCTGGGCTGGCGGCCGGGCCGGATGCACGTACACGTACGGCTACAGCCACTACCCGTACACAGCCGCTCTTCACGCAACACCAGCCAAATGGCGCGCCCGCGGCTCGTCGCGGTCGCGGTCGCGGTCGCAACGCCACGCCGGCACACTTTCGGCACCACCGTTTTCGCGCGCACCGCAAACAAAAACGCAGCCGACACACACAGAAAAAAAAAAAAAAAACAACACAGAGCGCGAGAGACGGGCGGCGGCGGCGCACCTTTCGCCAGCCGGCAGGCAATCGACTCGCCCAGTACGACAAACGTGCACGCCACCCCACCCACCAACCAACCAACCAACCAACCAGTCGTCGTCGTCGTCGTCGTCCCGAAATCAAACAAACTCTCAAAAGCACAGCCCCTGCTGCCAACGGACGCAGGCGCCACGCAGCTCCCTTCCCGCCACACTCGATTCGCAGCGCAACTCACCCGGCACACCGTCAAACGACGGGCTGGGCTCGCCGCATCGCCGCAACCTACACACCTTCCCCGCCACGACGCACAGCCCCACCAGACGCCCGTGCCGCAACGACACTACTGCACTACCACTACCGCACTACTCCTCTCGCCCTTGCCATACACGACACAACACGCCAAAAAATGAAAATCCAAATACAAACAAAAACACCGCCCCCACGACCCAAACACACGCGAGGCAAGGCACGCAGCAAACGGCGTCCCCTCCGCGTCGCGCCATCAACCTACACACACAAGGCAACCAACAACAAACAGCCAGCCAGCCCCACTCTCACGCCGCAAAAACAGAAAACACACCGAAACCGCCAAACGCCGCACATTCGCGCTTCGCACTCACCACACACCTCTCGGCATCCGTTTCGCACACAACGACGCGACGCACAATACATCATCACGGGCTACGCACGCACACCGCGACCCACTTTTTTACGACGCCCTCGGCAGAGCACACGTGCCCACGCCCACACACAGTCGACACAACGACGCAGCGCGCAGCAGACGCGGCCGCAACACATACCTCCCCGACGACGCGCCAACACCGCCAGCCACTGCTCACTCGCCCAAGCAACCCGTGCACACAACTGCCACACGCGTCCACCACGCCGCCGCCAACCACCCGCCCGCCAGGGGGCGCTCACGTCCGCGACAACAGCGCGGCACCGCCGGACCGGGCCGAACCGAGCCGAGCCGCCGCCTCCTCTCCACTCGGCACGCCACGTCCTGCTTGCAAAACACATGGCTCGTCCCTCTGTACACACAACGCGCCTGCCTGCGGTCGCCGCCGGCATCTATCTACCTGCGCATCGGAGCCAGGCCGGCAAGCCCACACTTAAATAATGCACTTCACCAGCCAAACAAACCCACTCTTCCTTTCTTTGCACAGCGCATGCAACAGCAGCCCCAGGAGCCGGGCCCGCCGCCAGCGTCTCCTCCTCCTCTGGGCACAGCCAGCCAGCCGTTCCCACCGCCCCGCCCC
Organism: Schistocerca gregaria; assembly: GCF_023897955.1. Lineage (NCBI taxonomy): Eukaryota > Metazoa > Arthropoda > Insecta > Orthoptera > Acrididae > Schistocerca > Schistocerca gregaria. Next base: position 56,078 of record NW_026062407.1, read on the forward strand.
TGCTCTGCAGAACAAGAAAAAAACGAAAAAGTACCAACACACGCACCCAAAGCGTAAGCCACACAAGACCAGCCTCTCCAAGGCCACACACACGCAAAAAAAAACAAAAAAAAAAAAACAAAAACACTACAACAAAATAAAATAAAATGAAAAAGAAAAAGCAAGCTGTCGCCTCGCCCCCGCCCGTCCCCCCACCCCACCACATTCGCCCCCTCCGCTTGTTTTCCTTTCTACAATTTCCCTCTTTTCCACCCAATATCCCGCCGCGGTTTACGGGCACCGGCCGATTTTGCGCCCGCCCACATGTGTGCCTACTCCCCACCACCATTCCCTCCGCAGCCCGCAGCCCGCTTTTCCCCCCTCCCTGCCCACACCACACCGACGGTGCTGACGTCGACACGCACCCAAGACAGGGGCCACGACCATCTTTTTTCCTGGGCCCATCCCCGCACCGCACCTCCTTCCAATCATCAACGCTGTGGCGCCTGTGTCCGCGCGAGACGCGTGCGCGCCGCCTCTCTCAACATCCGTCCGCCGTCCGCCGTCCGCCGTCCGGCCCCGTTTTTCGGCCCCCAGGCCATCCGTCAACCACCACTGCCCCTGCCCCTGCCCCTGCCCGCCCCGCACCACACCACACACCGCTGCTTGCCCCGGCCGTTGCCACCAAAGGCGCCAACCGCAGCCCGCGCGCGCCAGAAACTACAGGGACCCAGCCGACCGACGAAAATCAGAGCAATTGGCCGGGAGGATCAAAAAGAGAGCTCCGAAAACCACCGTAGCGAGGCGTGGGAGGAAACGTTACGAGAAGCAGGAAGGGACCAGGAAAAATTCTGGAAATTTCTTAAAACTCGTAAACTAGACACGAAACATCTACATCTACATGGGGAAGGAACGACCCCACAGACCGAGCTGAAGCACTGGCGGATTCACTAGAAAGGCAATTCCAAGCACCAGAAGCGGTAGATGACGAAACTGATGACCACCAGGAAATGGTACTCAGAAGGGTAAAACCGCATCCTAAGTGCCCCGATCAGAACATCTTTCACAATCCAATAAACGCAGAAACCCCGTATCTTATCACATCACAAACATACACACATCCTAAGAAGGCATCAGGCCCAGATTCCATCAAACCGCAACTACTACATCACCTACCTCCAGCAACTATCAATTATCTATCTAACATCAATATATAATGCTTGCTTCAGACTAAACTACTTGGAAACAGGCCCGAGTCATCACATTACCAAAGCCAAACAAGGACTTATTATTTCCGCAAAACTATAGGCCAACTTCCTTGGAAAGGTCCTCGGAAAGCTCATTCAAACTGAACTGAAGAAATTCAATTCTTAAAGGATAACAACATAATCATCCCACAACAATTCCGATTCCGCGAAGAACACAGCACCACCCACCAGGTGACCAGACTAGTCGAGCACATATGTCAGGCCAGAAACATTAGACACAGTACTGGAGCAGTCCTGCTTGACATCGGATAACGCCTTATCTACAAGCTCCACCAGTACAACTGCCCCATCCACATTATTGCTTCTTTTCTCCGCAACGGAGCATTCTATGTCCATGTACCAGGAGCGGCAAGTAACACTAGATCCATAGAGGCTGGAGTCCCGCAAGGCTCAGTGCTGGGGCCCATTCTCTACTCAATATACACAAACAAACAGCTGGGAGGACACTTGTCACTATTTGCAGACGACACTGCAGTCTACCGCAGCAGTTCTAACCTGCAATATAGAGTCACAAAAATAGAGCAACACCTACAATCCATCCAGAAATGGGCTAACCAATGGAAACAAAAAACAATAAACGCGGAGAAAACCCAAGCAATACAATACGATTCACATTCAAAAAGAATACCTCCTAACCTGCATATACGCCTCAGAAATAACAATCTTCCATGGTCAGGCACAATAAAGTATCTAGGCATCAAGCTGGACAAGAGGTTGACATTTAGAGACCATGTTACACACGTTTGTAACAAGGCTGCAGCAGCAATATTCAGACTGTACCCAATCATCAAAGGAAACAGAATAAATATGCGCGCCAAAAAGAAAATCTTCAAAACCGTCATAGGAACCAGCCATCACTTACGGCTCTGAAAATCTGGTCAATGGCCGCAGACACCAAACATAACAAGAGTAAAAAAGGGTGCAGAACAAATACTTCAGAATTACTGCTGATGCCGGCCGGTACCAGACAAACCGAGACATATACACAAACCATAACATACTCAATCAAAATCCCGGAAATCATCCAAAGAAAAATCCATAAAGTTGTTTTTGTTGTTTTTTTTTTTTTTTTTTTTTTTTTTTTTTTTTTTCCACCAAACCACGGATTCGAACCACCCACTCATCAGAAATCTGGGACAAAATCCACCCGACCCAAGAACGACATTTCCCATCACGACAAAACACCACAAACTACAACATACCATGATAAACAAAAATAAAATACAAACACCATAACACTCACTCAAACAACAAACATCTACACACACCCAAGAGACCCATCATTTTGTTACCCAACATAATCAGACAGAAGGCAGGGATCAAGGACAGATCCGGTCCTTCGAGTACAGGGGGTAAAAAATACCCATCAGACCAGCTCTCTCTCTCTCTCTCTCTCTCTCTCTCTCCTCCTCGCTTCTCCGTGCCGACGCTGCCCCGCACACGCGTTCGCGTTCGCGCTCGCGTTCGGCCGACACCACACGACAGGTCTTTGGTGCCCCGCCACTGCGCGCACGCACGCCTCCTCCTCTTCCTTAGTTCTTTTTCGCTTTTCTTTTCTCCCCCGCCCCCCGCTCTCACCGCCACATCATCCCGCAACCCTTGGGGGATGTTTCCCAACATCAACGCGCCCCAATTCCACTCTCTGCCCGTGCCGCACTCTCCACTTTGCTTCTCCCCGTCCCCTACACACACGACTACCGAAACCCCGGTTGACACACCTTCTCGTAGGACAGGGGTGCGTGCGTGCGTGCGTTGTCTTGACGGTGACAGCAACAGCAACGGATCCGTCCATCCCATTCCCCCCCACTCGGTAAAGAACCATTTTCAACCCACACTACACAACAAGGGGGGCACACACGAACGCGAAAGAAAGGGCAGGGCAGGGGCAACTATCTCGTACACATTCTTCCTCAGAACCCACATATCGCATCAACGAACGGCAGGCCAATTGCGGACTCAGCCGTGTCAGGCAAATCCAACCCCAACCAACACCTCCCACGGAAACCCTGACACTGATCCAGCAGTACGTCCACATACATCGCCACACCAAATACGGGTGACGAGTGAGCAACAAATGGAACAATACACAACAAGGGCTGACCTAATAAAAACTGCACGTCACGTCATACCTTCCAGACAGACGCAGTTCCGACGGGACGGCGGAACCGTATACGTACCTTTCAGCCACAACAACCGACCGACTGGACACGCCCGCGTCTCCAGCCAGCCAACCACCAGGGCCACACAGCCCGCAAGTTTCAGCGTCAACACTTCTTAACGTACGTTGCAAACTTTTCAAAACATTGCCACACACACACACACACACCCCACGAAAAGCGTCAACCTCTCTCACACTGGATACACTCAACACTTTTTGTCGGCGGAGCTTGAGGCCAACGGTTGACACACCCCCACCGGCCACACAGGTTTCCCTTTGAAAATTGCAGTGACGGAGGAGACGCGGCATTACGAGAGGGTTGTTTCCGAGAGCGCGAGCTGGACGGAGCTGCGGCGCCGCCGCCGAGGGGTAATGAACGCACGCGATGCCGCATGACAGCCCATCACCCAAAGTTTCACCCACAACTGCACAGGTCGCACCCCCTTTTCGCGCCATACTAGTGTCGATCGTCAATTACAGCTGACGGTGTTCGCATTTGCCACTTGACGGGGGGGAAAAGAAAACAAACATCTGACACGCCATGTGTTTCTCTCTCTCTCTGTTACATCTAGGTCATTCGGCAGCCACTGTAAAAAAAAAAAAAAAATATTTTTACGACATGGTTGGGTAAGTGATTTAAAGACAACAATTGTGGGTCACACACCATAGACCATTTCGATAGTGTTCTTGTTCTTCTCTTTTTCCTTTTTTTATCGCTCAATTGAAATAAAACCTGGGGATGATGCAATGCTGCGATATGGCACAACCGTCGTCCATTGTACACAACTCGGGAACAAAAAGAAACCAATTCAGGGAACGTTCGTTCCTTCACAACGTTTCTTTCAACGCACTTGGTCTTTACCATCCTGTATATTCAACACACATTTCCTTTCATCAAACTAGGGCATTTCCATAACAGTATTTGCAATACTGCTTCTTCGACGTCATTTCACCATCTTAACTAGAGACAAACAAACAACAAAATAGGAAAACAGCCCTGAGAACCCCGTCCACCAAATTTCAGTTAGCACGGCATCCAAGATTCTTTTCCGGGGAGTGTGCAGTGCAGCTGACGCTGCTCAGACCATATACCGTCGCCAGTCTCACTCAACTCTTGCGCATTCCATTCTACGCTACGTGACAATGCAAAAATGAATGAATCAAACCCGCCCAGAGAGCGTCTTGTGCGAGGGGACACACGATATAGAGAACAACAAAACACACAGGGGACACCACCAAAGTTGGAGAGAACGTTTCCACCACGGCAGCCGCGCCGTTACGCGCTTTTTTTTTTCCTCCCCCCCACTGCACACCTCCGACACCACGGGAACGTTCACCGTCCCGTTGCCCTACACTGGCGTTTCTTTTCAACCCCCCACCCTATTCCTCGCTCCCCGGACATTCGACCGATCACAAAGTGCAACCTCTCGTTACCGTCGGGTGCCCCTCTTCATCCCCGGGGCGCCAACAACAAAACAAAAACACCACCGACGCCGTCGTCTCGCGTCACCTCACTCAACTGAGCGGAAAATACACGTACATCCAGAATGACGACACCGCCTCCACAAACAAAAACCAGACGTCAGACGTCAGGTCGAAAGAGGGCACCGTACGTCGTGGCGCGTGGTCTCCTAACTCACCTCGCGCGTACAAATACAATGCAATGCGTGTCTCCTCACGTTCACACACACCTCCACGCTCCACTTTTACGTCGCCCAACCAACCAACTAACTTAACGCACCCGCTCGGCGTAGAAGCAGCTGTAGGCGGCAACGTGTTTCTCACCCTCGCCACCAACGGTGTGACATCCGACAGTCGCGGTTTGCTTTCCGTTCCACACCTCCGGCCATACCATACAAAGGGGACAAAAAAAAAATATATATATATATATATATATATATATATATATCAAACAAGCCAACTCCAGCGATCCGCCCCCCTAACACCAACACGTCTCGAAACACCCACGCCCACGACCCGGCTGTGGCTAAAGTGCGTATCCCAACGTCACACCAAAACCAAAGGCGCCGGCGCCGCACCACACCACAAGCTACAGCTACAGCTGTGCCGCCGTCCACCCGCTCACAACAACAACAACAACAACAACAACAACAACAATTCCGCCCTTCCCGCAAAGGCATTTCGGTGGCCCTGAAAAGGGCCGTTTTTTCTTTTCTTCGCCGCGCCGCGGACGAGCCTCCTATTTCCAAGAGCCACCTCCTTACTTGGAGCTCGTGTACTTGGTCACCGCCTTCGTGCCCTCGCTCACCGCGTGCTTGGCCAGCTCGCCAGGCAGCAAGAGCCGCACAGCGGTCTGGATCTCGCGGGACGTGATGGTCGAGCGCTTGTTGTAGTGCGCCAGGCGAGAAGCCTCGGCCGCAATGCGCTCGAAAATGTCGTTCACGAAGCTGTTCATGATGCTCATCGCCTTCGAAGAGATGCCCGTGTCAGGGTGCACCTGCTTCAGCACCTTGTAGATGTAGATGGCATAGCTCTCCTTCCTCTTGCGCTTCTTCTTCTTGTCGCCCTTCGAAATGTTCTTCTGCGCCTTGCCAGCCTTCTTGGCGGCTTTCCCGCTAGTCTTGGGCGGCATCACGAACAAACAGTCAGTCAGTCAGGCGCTCCGCTCCAGTCAGCGTCTCCCCACACAGTGGCACCCGCCGACATGAGATGGCTGGGTTTGCACCCATGCTAGTTCTGGAGAGCCAGCGTTCTTTCAACGCTCTGTCTCACGAAATGATCCTGTGGGTTCGTATGTGGCTTGTGTGCAGTAATGGCTTGGGGATTTTCCCCCCGGGTGGATGGCGTTAGTGATGATGATGTTGATAGAAGTGGAGATGAGTATCCTGTTTCATGAGGATGAGAAGATGGTTACCGCCTGTAGTGGCGATGGAGTGTGTTGATAGGAGCTCTGAGTTGAGGGTGAGGGTTCCGTCCCAGTGTATTGATGAGCTGGTACGGTGATGAATGAGATGATTCGTAGAATGTTTGTGATTTTTGTTTGATTATGTGATAGAAAGAGGGTTGCCCTAGCATTGCCCTGATTTCCTCATTGCTAGTCAGTCTTGGTACGTCTGCAATAATTCTTAGGGTTTTATTTTGGACGACCTCCAATTGGGCTAGATTAGTGTCTGCTGCCATGCTCCACACTTCAGAGCCGTAGAGGATGACAGGCAGGACTATTGTTTTCCAGATTCTGAGCTTTGCTGATATGGACAATCCCATTCCCTTTAATAATGGGTATAGTTGGTAGAGCCGGGCGGAGCCTTTGTTCCTAGCCTCTCTTATGTGATGCTTGAATGTTAGGTTTTTGTCCAATTTTAGTCCTAAGTATGTGATTTCATTTTTCCATGGGAGTATTTGTTCATTGTAAGTGATGTTTATTATGGGTTTCTTGATTTTATGAGAAAATAGGATTGTTTGACATTTGTCAGCATTTATTTTTATTTTCCAGATGTTGCACCAGTTTGCAACTTTGTTGAGATGTCGTTGTAGGCTGTAGGCTAGGTAATTAATGTTTCTGCCACTGAGATAGAGTGCTGTGTCATCAGCATATAAGGCTATGTTGCCACCCGGCTCTTTCGGGATGTCATTTGTATACAGAAGATATAGGAGGGGGCCAAGCACAGATCCCTGTGGGACACCTGCTTCTATGAGTTTCATGCCACTTTTTGCCTTTTCTATGTATGAGTAAAATTTCCTGTCAGAGAGGAAAGACTGAATGATTTTCAGCAGGTGGAGAGGGCAGTTGAGTTTGGAGATCTTATATAGCAAGCCGTCATGCCAAACACGATCAAAAGCCTTTTCAATATCCAAGAAAATAGCTGCGGTGCTGTTGCCCTGGCTCTTCTCCGTGCAGACATGCTCCACCAGGCGAATGGCTTGCTGTACAGTGCTATGTCCAGCACGAAAACCAAATTGTTCAGGGATGATGATGTTGTTTATGGATAGAAACTGGAGTAGGGAGTTTTGTATAAGAATTTCGAGAAGTTTGGAGAGATGACATAGTAGGGAGATAGGGCGGTGGTTTTGCGGGAATAACTGATCTTTATTGGGCTTTGGAATGGAAATAACTTTTGCAACCTTCCAGGCTGAAGGGAAGTATTGTATGGAGAGGCAACTGTTTAGGATGGCTGTAAGGTGAGAGATAGCAGGTTGAGGAAGGTTTCTAAGAAAGGGGGGTTTGATGTTATCGGGACCGGGGGCTTTTGCATTGCCGATTCGCCTGATGAGAACAGAGACTGCACGTTCAGTGGTCGGCACAAAGTTGGTGACTGGTCTGGCACGAAGTGTTCGATGTAGGTGACGCTCAACTCTGCGCTCCAGGGCTTCTGCTTCTTCCTCGTCTTCATCGATTATATTCTCTTGGAACTGCAGCTCGAGCGTGTTTGCCATGGCGGTTGCTTTGTCGTGTGGGGTATAGACTAAACCGTTTTGCCCATGAAGTGGTCTGCTGGCTTTTTGGGGTTGTCGTCTGGATCTGATGATTCCCCAGAATTTTTCGGGATTTTGCTCTGCTGTTTGCAGGCTTTGTTCCCATCTAGCACTTCGTAGCAGTTTAAGTCTGGTCTGGATTTCCCTGGCCATCCTAAACATGCGTCTCCTGTCTTGGGGGTCACGAAAAGTTTGCCATCTCTTGCGCGTTCTGTTCTTGTCCGTAATTAGTTGCGCAAGGTCTGGGGGCAGGTTGCTCCGTCCGCTGTTGTGCGTTATTTTGATGGTTGATGCTTCCCCACACGTCGTGATGATTTGGGTTAATTCTGCTATAGCCTGGTCGATTTCTTCTGGGGTCTGCATGTCAGGAGCCTGGTCAGGTATGTGTAGAGTGACCAGTTCCTTGTACCTCGCCCAATTTGTGTTGTAAGTTGTAATTATTCTGTTACTTGGAATGTCTTGGTCACCCTGAAATCTTAGAATAACAGGGCTATGGTCTGAATTTAGGCTGTTGATTACCTCTGTCGTTGTGTTGAGGTTAACGTTTTTTAAGAGGAATATGTCCAATTTGTCAGGCAGGCACCTGGAGTCATAGGGAACATGAGTAGGCTCATCAGTTGAGACAACCCTTACTGCTGGATGGTTATCAAGGTATCTCAGTAGTTTGTTGCCACTTGTGTTTGTAGTACGACATCCCCATGCCCTGTGCTTGGCATTCAGGTCCCCTCCTATTATGGTTCTGTGGTTTATGTCCAAGAGATCGTCCAGGTCACTGGGAAACAGTCTGGCTTGGGGTGGGTGGTATGCCGCCACCAGAAGTGTGGGGTGGTTGTTAAGAATAACTTCGACTGCTGTTGCCTCTGTGTTTATGAGTGGTGGCGTTTGTATTACCCTGTGGCATATTCGATTTTTAATGAGAATGGCTGTACCGCCACCTGGTCTGTTAGGGCGGTCATTTCTGGCCAACACATAATTTCGGACTCGAAAGCTCTCATCAGGGGTTAGGTGGGTCTCGTTTAGGAGTGCCACATCCACCCCATGGTCATCGAGGAACATCTCGAGCTCGAATCGGTCGTGGGAAACACCGTCAGCGTTCCAGATGGCGATAGTGATGTGCTGGTTTTCATTTGCCATTTAGGAGCAGGGGCAAGATGTTTGTGATAATTAGTGTCACTTTACTGAGAAGATCTGGGGCTGCTAAGAACTGATTTATAATCTGTGTGATTTTGGTAACAAAATTTTGAGGGAGAAGGTTTTTGACAAACTGCCAGATTTGTGATAAAATTTGAGGTGTTTGTACCTGTGAGTCCTCTGTGATGCTTTGCTGGGCAGTGGTGTTGTCACTGGCGATGTTGGTTTGAATTGTCACCGCAGGAGCAGTTGGGGGCTCTGTGGCGGTTGCCATTGAATGACTGGCTAGTGGGGGGGCAGCCTCAGTCGCTGCAGAGGTTGAGGGGAGAGGTGTCGCACTTGTCTGTTCCTTTAGAACACAGCTGCTGGGGGGAGGTGCGGTCAGCGGCGGATGTAGAGTCACCTTGGAGGGCAGGATTCTGCCAGGTTGTTGTTTCGGGATTGTGGGCTTTGTTTTAGGGGAGTTTGGTGGGGTGCGCCCTGTTCTCACTATTTCGGCGAGCGTGGGCTGTGCTTGGGGCGGAGATCGCTCCGGTGGTGGGGAACAGGATGCAACTGCTTCCTGTGGTGTTGAGGGAGTTCCTAATGTATTTGTTCCCACCTGAGTTTGTTTTGGTGGAGGGGAGGAGTGTGGTGTATCCGCAGGTGGTGGCGGGGGTGGTTTTGTTGCCGCTGCTGTTCGCGGTGTGGTGGTTGGTGGGACATGTCTGCTGGTTGGGGGTGCTCGTCTTCGTTCCCAGGCCTGGACGATCCGCTCTCGCTCTGAGCAGCCCCTGAAGGAGGCTGGATGGTTGCCCCCGCAGTTTGCGCACGTTGCTGGCGCGTCGGGCTTTTTAGTGCAGGCCCCAGAAAGGTGTGGCCCGGCGCATTTCACGCAGCGGGGTCTAAGTTCACACTGAGACGCCCCATGCCCAAAGCGTTGACACAGATAACATTGCGTCGGACCGTTTGGTCTTTTGTATAGCTCCACCGTGACCTGCATGTGTAGCAGATGTGTAACTTTGAATATTTTGCGGGCCTCAGCAGTGTTCAGGAGATTCACTTGAAAATTGGCCGTTTTTATTCTGGGAGCCGAGACTGTTTCGCCGTATTCGTTTACAATGGTCTGCGGTTTCGTTTGCTGAAACACGTCCTGCACTTGAAACCCTTTCTCAATTAGGGCGTTTTTGACATCGTCTGTGGTCCAGTATGGAGTGAGCTTTTTAATGACGACCTTAAGTGTCCCCTTCGGGTCGTCACTGTATGTGAAGAATTCAATCTTCCGTTTTCGAAATTCTTCTTTGAGGAAATGGAAGTCCTCGGGATTTGTAGCCTGGTATACGATGCTGTCACCCTTGTAGGATGTGCTTAGTGCTCCTTTCAGCTTCCCTTGTATCTGACCGATGAGGGTAGTGTACCCTTTGGTCTCAAAAACCGTTATCGGGGGCACCCTTCTGCCTCTGGGCTGGCGCTGAGTTTGTGTCATTGCTGGGGGCACCGTTGTGTTTTGAGCGCCTTGCACCGTTCCGACGCCTGCAATTTGATTTTGCTTTTGATTATTGGACGCATCTGCGGTCGCAGTTGAGTGATCCACCTGCTTTTGTTGATGTTGCTTCTGCTGGTCTAGTGGTGGTTGTCGTACTTTTGCGTCTTGCGCATTTGAAACCACGCTCTGGTTTTCGCGCGCCCGGAGTTTCTCCGCGGCTGCGGGTTGCGGGGGCTGCCCAGAGTTGATCTTACGTAGCCTTTCGCTACGTCTGACTTCAGGGTCGGTCAATGAGGAGACCGAGCCCGAGTCGCTGTCTGTGGCTATGACAAGCTGGTCAGAGTCACAGCTAGTGTCTGACGAGGAAGGTGATGAGGGGGGATGAATTGAAGTATGTGAATGTGATGATGACGATGGTGGAAGTGAACTGTCGTGTGGCTGCACTCCATGAGGGACGCTGACAGAGGTTGGATCACGTGTGTCCGCCATGGCGGGCACCTACTCGATGTTATAAGGTTTCAGATTGGGAAGCCTATATTTCGACAATTTCCGCGCCAGTGGAAAAATTTCCCTACACCTAGCAGGCGCGGGATACCACCAAGGGCCTCACAGTCAGTCTGTTTGACTATGTGGCTCGGCGGGTCCCTGGACTGCAGCTTCCCTAACACCTATGGCACAGAAATTCTCGAACAATTTCGACTATTTATATTCACCTACTCGAGGCGTGATGTTCCTCTTTCTTCACGGTCTATCCCATGTCAGAGCGAGCGCCCACGTGGTCTAGAGCCCCGTCCGCGCCGAGTGTGCAAGACGACTTTTGCTTTTCAGAAACGACAATTTTGCTTTTTACCGATAACGCACACCCGACCACGTCCGGAAATCCAGAACACAGCGCGGACCGCCAGCACCGACGATACGACCAAGCACGAAGCTATTGCGCGAGCACGCAAGGCGGCGACCAAGCACACGAGAAGCAAGCAACGAGGCGAGCTCTGCACAAAGGCGGCGAGAGCGCGCGGTGGGTATTTCCAGGGCACCCGCCGGACATGAGATGGCTGGGTTTGCACCCATGCTAGTTTCTGGAGAGCCAGCGTTCTTTCAACGCTCTGTCTCACGAAATGATCCTGTGGGTTCGTATGTGGCTTGTGTGCAGTAATGGCTTGGGGATTTTCCCCCCGGGTGGATGGCGTTAGTGATGATGATGTTGATAGAGGTGGAGATGAGTATCCTGTTTCATGAGGATGAGAAGATGGTTACCGCCTGTAGTGGCGATGGAGTGTGTTGATAGGAGCTCTGAGTTGAGGGTGAGGGTTCCGTCCCAGTGTATTGATGAGCTGGTACGGTGATGAATGAGATGATTCGTAGAATGTTTGTGATTTTTGTTTGATTATGTGATAGAAAGAGGGTTGCCCTAGCATTGCCCTGATTTCCTCATTGCTAGTCAGTCTTGGTACGTCTGCAATAATTCTTAGGGTTTTATTTTGGACGACCTCCAATTGGGCTAGATTAGTGTCTGCTGCCATGCTCCACACTTCAGAGCCGTAGAGGATGACAGGCAGGACTATTGTTTTCCAGATTCTGAGCTTTGCTGATATGGACAATCCCATTCCCTTTAATAATGGGTATAGTTGGTAGAGCCGGGCGGAGCCTTTGTTCCTAGCCTCTCTTATGTGATGCTTGAATGTTAGGTTTTTGTCCAATTTTAGTCCTAAGTATGTGATTTCATTTCCGCACGCCGCCGCCGCACCTTTACCAGCTCGCCCTGCTGCGGCCGCCGACCAATGGGGCGCGCGCGCAACCGGCCGCCGCACCCGAGCCCATAAAGGACCCCCACCCCGCCGGCGCCGGCACGCACTCCGCTGCTCGACTCGCTGCGGCTCGCACCGTTTGGGGCGTTGTGCTTTTCTTTCTCGCTTCTTTCCAAACTAGCCCATCGCCATGTCCGGACGCGGAAAGGGAGGCAAAGTCAAGGGCAAGTCAAAGTCCCGCTCAAGCAGGGCTGGGCTCCAGTTCCCGGTCGGCAGAATCCACCGCCTCCTGCGCAAGGGAAACTACGCCGAGCGCGTCGGCGCCGGGGCGCCCGTCTACCTCGCCGCCGTCATGGAGTACCTCGCGGCTGAGGTGCTCGAGCTGGCCGGAAACGCGGCCCGCGACAACAAGAAGACGCGCATCATCCCGCGCCACCTGCAGCTCGCCATACGCAACGACGAGGAGCTCAACAAGCTCTTGTCGGGCGTCACCATCGCACAGGGAGGTGTCCTGCCCAACATCCAGGCCGTCCTGCTGCCAAAGAAGACCGAGAAGAAGGCCTAAAAGAGAGACAGCGCAATCGGCAACCGCCGCGTGCTCCCTTGGCACGCAGCGCGCCATTTGCCGCCTCGGCTCAAAAAACAAAACACAATCGGCCCTTTTCAGGGCCACCACACAAACCTACGTCCAAAGCAGAATTCCAGTCGTTCGTCGCACCACTTTTCTCTCTCTCTTTCTGTGTACGGTTTTTTCCTTCTTACACACACAGGCGCCGCCATCTTGTACACACGTACTTGGCCACCTCCTCCACTCAACTCCACGCACGCACAGTCTCGCGACCATTAACCAGCACACGTGGCGCACAACAACACACCTCAAAAATAACCCCTCGGCACTCAGCCGCGCCGCAACACACAGCCCATCCACCGACAAGAAGCATACAAGCAAAGAGGGAGGGGAAGGAAGGAAGGAAGGAAGGAAGGAGCTCACACAACGCAAGGGCACGCTTCCTTCCCTCCCAACCGCACCGCACACCACGTCAAAAAAACCCTCCAAACAAAACTAAAAGGCCAAGTAGACTAAAAAGGAAAAGAGAAAAAACCAGCAACACAGACTCTTTCGCACTTTTCAACTTCCGAACACTGTGGTGGCCCTGAAAAGGGCCGTTTCTCAATCTCTCTCTTTCCTTCCTTCGGTCTCACACCGCCTAACCGCCGAAACCGTACAGGGTGCGCCCCTGCCTCTTCAGGGCGTACACCACGTCCATGGCCGTCACAGTCTTGCGCTTGGCGTGCTCAGTGTACGTCACCGCGTCGCGGATCACGTTCTCCAGGAACACCTTCAGCACTCCGCGCGTCTCCTCGTAGATCAGACCAGAGATGCGCTTCACGCCGCCCCTGCGCGCCAGGCGGCGGATCGCGGGCTTCGTGATGCCCTGGATGTTGTCGCGCAACACCTTGCGGTGCCGCTTGGCGCCACCCTTGCCGAGCCCCTTTCCTCCCTTGCCGCGGCCTGTCATTCTTCTTCTTCTTCAAGCGTCTCAACCACAATAATATAAAAAACAAGAAAGCAAGGCAAGCTCCTCACCCGGCGCTAGCGAGTCGGCTACGGTTGTGGCGCCCAGCGCGCGCGCCGCCCCCCTATATAGACTCTGGGGCCCCGCGGCCCGCCCTCCCCTCCCCCCACCACCGCGCACCGAGGGCATATAAGCGCAGCACCCGGGGCGCGCGGGCCCGTTGTCAAGGCAGCACCGGACGCCGTCGCGCACGCATATCCTCCACGCCGCATCCGCATCCGCAGTAGCCATGGCCCGGACAAAGCAAACGGCCCGCAAGTCCACCGGCGGAAAGGCGCCGCGCAAACAGCTCGCCACCAAGGCGGCGAGGAAGAGCGCGCCCGCCACCGGCGGCGTCAAGAAGCCCCACCGCTACAGGCCGGGCACCGTCGCCCTGCGAGAAATCAGGCGCTACCAGAAGAGCACAGAGCTGCTCATCCGCAAGCTGCCATTCCAGCGCCTAGTGCGCGAGATCGCCCAGGACTTCAAGACCGACCTGCGCTTCCAGAGCTCCGCAGTCATGGCCCTGCAGGAGGCCAGCGAGGCCTACCTCGTCGGCCTCTTCGAAGACACCAACCTGTGCGCAATCCACGCCAAGCGAGTCACCATCATGCCCAAGGACATCCAGCTCGCGCGCCGCATCCGCGGCGAGCGCGCCTAAACCCGCACACCGCCAAACAAACAAAACGGCCCTTTTCAGGGCCACTAACGTCTCTCCGTCGCGAGCAAAACTTTGTCGGTCGCAACGACTAGTTCCCCACTCACTCTCCAGTCCAGCCAGTCGTCCCACCCCCGGCCCGGCCCGGCCCGGCGCCGCCGTTTCCAAAAAAAAAAAAAAAAAAAAAAAAAGCACCGCACCGGCCGAGCCAAGTCGCAAGCGTCAATAGCGCCACCCACACAGGCCACGGCACAAAACGTGACGCCCGGAAAGCAAAGCAAAGCAAAGCAAAAAAGACTATTCCAAAACCACCACCAAGACAAACAAACAAACGCGGCGCAAAATAAATAGGTAAAAATAATAAAAGTAAAATACACTTTATGTAACACCAACCGCGGCGCCGCCGCCCACGCCCGCCAACGACCCCACAATCCAACCACCGCGGCACGCAAACACCATCCACACATGAAACAAACAAACAAACGCCAGCAAGCAAGACAGACAGACAAGGCAACCGACCGACCACGACACGACAATCAACACCTTCCCGACGTGCTTTGATGGCCCTGAGAAGGGCCGTTTTTGTTTTTGTCCGGGACCGCGCGACAGCCTCTGGTTGCGCGCCGGCCACCAGGCGACGGTGTCAACCGCCAACCCTTCCCTGCCCTTTTTACTTCTTCTTCTTGGGCGAAGCCTTCGCCTTAGACGGCGTCGCCGTCGCCTTCTTCGGGCGCGGCGCCTTCGGCTTCTTCGTCGGAACCTTGGCGGCCTTCTTCGCCTTCGACGGCGACTTGGCCTTGGCCGGCTTGGCCGCAGCCGCCTTCTTCGCACCCGCGGGAGCGGCCGACGCCGCAGACGCCTTCTTGGCGGCGCCCGCCTTCCGACCGGTCGCCGCCTTCACGCCGCCAGCCTTCTTTGCGCCGGCCGCACGGGCCCCCTTCTTCTCCTTGCTGGCCGGAGCGGCGCGCTTCTTCTTCGCACCACCGCCGCCACCACGAGCCTTGCCGCCCTCGGCCGCCCCGCCGCCGGCGCCGGCAAGCTTGAAAGAGCCCGACGCGCCCTTCCCCTTCGTCTGCACCAGCTCGCCAGCCACGACGGCCGACTTGAGGTACTTCTTGATAAAGGGCGCCAGCTTCTCCGCGTCCAGCTTGTAGTGCGCGGCAATGTACTTCTTGATCGCCTGCAGCGACGACCCGCCGCGCTCCTTCAGACTCTTGATGGCGGCCGTCACCATCTCAGAGGTGCGCGGGTGCGCAGGCTTGGCGCGCGGCTTCTTCGCAGACGACGCAGACTTGGCCTTCTTCGTAGTGCCGGTGGCGGCGGGTGCCGCGGCAGTCTCGTTCGTAGCCGCCTGGTCTGCCATCTTTTGCCTGTTCTCTTTTCTTTTTTTCCCCTTGGTTTCGCTTCCTTCTCTCCTTCGACGACGCACAACAGCGAGGGGCGCGCAGCAGAGAATAGCCGCGCACGCGCCTGGCCCAGCCAGTGTCGCGGGCGGGCGCGGACGGCCGAGAGAGCGGCCGCCACTCGGCGCGCCGCCGCGCCGCCGCGCCGCGCCTCCCGCGCTTGCTACCGCCCAACGTCCGACAGCCTGCGCGGAGCAGCCCCCAACCTGCGCCGCAACCACCCGCGCCATTCAAACCACCGAGGATGGGGCTACACACACCGACACCACGGTCGCCAACCAGTCGCCGCGGCGGCGCCGCAAACCACGGCCAAACTGCAGCCACCGCGCGCCACAGCCTGGGTCGGCCCGCCGAGAATCGCCGCCCCCGCCCAAATGCCGCCCCCACAGCCCCAGCCGACGACCCGCCACAATGGCCAAACCTTCGTCAAAACTCCCACACCGTCGCCGCGGCAGCCCGGCCACCGCGGCCGGCGCCACAGCCACACGAGCCGAGTCGTGCGGCGATGACGGCCGTGCACAAACGCACCTCCGCCGCCCCATCGCCTTCCGCCGTTTTCCCGATCGGCCCGCAGCCGTCGGGCCACGGCCGCGGGCCGTCCTCCTCCTCTCGCCTCGCCCGCCAACACCCACAGCCCTTCCAACACATTTTTTTTTCTTTTTTTTTTTTTTTTTACTTTTTTACGATCGCCGCCTGCGCAACATGGCACCGGCCGACGGAGCGCCAACCCCCCCGCCACAGGCGAAAACAAAACAACGATAAACAAACAAACAAAATAAATTTACCAGCCAGCCCCAACTACAGACACACCGAATCTGCCCTCACAGCCGACCTTACACGCCTCAACGTCAAAACAAAGGTGGTTTCTTTCTTTCAACGGTTACCTTACCTTAGGTTACGTCAGGTTAGGCTAAGAAGGCGTCAGGGTTAGGTTAAGCGTTGACGTGACGTCACGTCTTAACGTAGGCGTTAAGCTAAGGTTGCGGTCACGTACGTTAGGTTAAGGCGACTTGGGGGTTGGCCTAAGGGCTTAGGTTAGGTTACGTTAGTTTAGGTGGCTGCGTTAACGGCTTAAAGAAGTTTAGGAGGTTAAGGCGTCGAGGCGGCCGCACCCCCTTAGCTGCTGCGGCTCGGCCACGCCACGCTTTGGGGTTTCATAAGGTCGCGCGGCGGGTCGTCGGCACGCCGCAAAGGACAAAACTGCAAGACGACGTCGAAAAACAAACAACAGGTAAAAAATAAATAAGTAAAAATAAACGACGCCGACAGGCGGGGATCAGCAGAACGAGCAGATTCCGGAGAGCGAACGAGACACACACACACACACACACACACACACACACACACACACACACACACACACGCACGCACGCACGCACGCACACACACACAAACCCCCCCGAGCCGAGAGAGCACAGCACCACCACGTGTCGGCCTCCGCTCACCCGACTCGGCTGGGCTGGGCTGGGCTGGCGGCCGGGCCGGATGCACGTACACGTACGGCTACAGCCACTACCCGTACACAGCCGCTCTTCACGCAACACCAGCCAAATGGCGCGCCCGCGGCTCGTCGCGGTCGCGGTCGCGGTCGCAACGCCACGCCGGCACACTTTCGGCACCACCGTTTTCGCGCGCACCGCAAACAAAAACGCAGCCGACACACACAGAAAAAAAAAAAAAAAAACAACACAGAGCGCGAGAGACGGGCGGCGGCGGCGCACCTTTCGCCAGCCGGCAGGCAATCGACTCGCCCAGTACGACAAACGTGCACGCCACCCCACCCACCAACCAACCAACCAACCAACCAGTCGTCGTCGTCGTCGTCGTCCCGAAATCAAACAAACTCTCAAAAGCACAGCCCCTGCTGCCAACGGACGCAGGCGCCACGCAGCTCCCTTCCCGCCACACTCGATTCGCAGCGCAACTCACCCGGCACACCGTCAAACGACGGGCTGGGCTCGCCGCATCGCCGCAACCTACACACCTTCCCCGCCACGACGCACAGCCCCACCAGACGCCCGTGCCGCAACGACACTACTGCACTACCACTACCGCACTACTCCTCTCGCCCTTGCCATACACGACACAACACGCCAAAAAATGAAAATCCAAATACAAACAAAAACACCGCCCCCACGACCCAAACACACGCGAGGCAAGGCACGCAGCAAACGGCGTCCCCTCCGCGTCGCGCCATCAACCTACACACACAAGGCAACCAACAACAAACAGCCAGCCAGCCCCACTCTCACGCCGCAAAAACAGAAAACACACCGAAACCGCCAAACGCCGCACATTCGCGCTTCGCACTCACCACACACCTCTCGGCATCCGTTTCGCACACAACGACGCGACGCACAATACATCATCACGGGCTACGCACGCACACCGCGACCCACTTTTTTACGACGCCCTCGGCAGAGCACACGTGCCCACGCCCACACACAGTCGACACAACGACGCAGCGCGCAGCAGACGCGGCCGCAACACATACCTCCCCGACGACGCGCCAACACCGCCAGCCACTGCTCACTCGCCCAAGCAACCCGTGCACACAACTGCCACACGCGTCCACCACGCCGCCGCCAACCACCCGCCCGCCAGGGGGCGCTCACGTCCGCGACAACAGCGCGGCACCGCCGGACCGGGCCGAACCGAGCCGAGCCGCCGCCTCCTCTCCACTCGGCACGCCACGTCCTGCTTGCAAAACACATGGCTCGTCCCTCTGTACACACAACGCGCCTGCCTGCGGTCGCCGCCGGCATCTATCTACCTGCGCATCGGAGCCAGGCCGGCAAGCCCACACTTAAATAATGCACTTCACCAGCCAAACAAACCCACTCTTCCTTTCTTTGCACAGCGCATGCAACAGCAGCCCCAGGAGCCGGGCCCGCCGCCAGCGTCTCCTCCTCCTCTGGGCACAGCCAGCCAGCCGTTCCCACCGCCCCGCCCCTGCTCTGCAGAACAAGAAAAAAACGAAAAAGTACCAACACACGCACCCAAAGCGTAAGCCACACAAGACCAGCCTCTCCAAGGCCACACACACGCAAAAAAAAACAAAAAAAAAAAAACAAAAACACTACAACAAAATAAAATAAAATGAAAAAGAAAAAGCAAGCTGTCGCCTCGCCCCCGCCCGTCCCCCCACCCCACCACATTCGCCCCCTCCGCTTGTTTTCCTTTCTACAATTTCCCTCTTTTCCACCCAATATCCCGCCGCGGTTTACGGGCACCGGCCGATTTTGCGCCCGCCCACATGTGTGCCTACTCCCCACCACCATTCCCTCCGCAGCCCGCAGCCCGCTTTTCCCCCCTCCCTGCCCACACCACACCGACGGTGCTGACGTCGACACGCACCCAAGACAGGGGCCACGACCGTCTTTTTTCCTGGGCCCATCCCCGCACCGCACCTCCTTCCAATCATCAACGCTGTGGCGCCTGTGTCCGCGCGAGACGCGTGCGCGCCGCCTCTCTCAACATCCGTCCGCCGTCCGCCGTCCGCCGTCCGGCCCCGTTTTTCGGCCCCCAGGCCATCCGTCAACCACCACTGCCCCTGCCCCTGCCCCTGCCCGCCCCGCACCACACCACACACCGCTGCTTGCCCCGGCCGTTGCCACCAAAGGCGCCAACCGCAGCCCGCGCGCGCCAGAAACTACAGGGACCCAGCCGACCGACGAAAATCAGAGCAATTGGCCGGGAGGATCAAAAAGAGAGCTCCGAAAACCACCGTAGCGAGGCGTGGGAGGAAACGTTACGAGAAGCAGGAAGGGACCAGGAAAAATTCTGGAAATTTCTTAAAACTCGTAAACTAGACACGAAACATCTACATCTACATGGGGAAGGAACGACCCCACAGACCGAGCTGAAGCACTGGCGGATTCACTAGAAAGGCAATTCCAAGCACCAGAAGCGGTAGATGACGAAACTGATGACCACCAGGAAATGGTACTCAGAAGGGTAAAACCGCATCCTAAGTGCCCCGATCAGAACATCTTTCACAATCCAATAAACGCAGAAACCCCGTATCTTATCACATCACAAACATACACACATCCTAAGAAGGCATCAGGCCCAGATTCCATCAAACCGCAACTACTACATCACCTACCTCCAGCAACTATCAATTATCTATCTAACATCAATATATAATGCTTGCTTCAGACTAAACTACTTGGAAACAGGCCCGAGTCATCACATTACCAAAGCCAAACAAGGACTTATTATTTCCGCAAAACTATAGGCCAACTTCCTTGGAAAGGTCCTCGGAAAGCTCATTCAAACTGAACTGAAGAAATTCAATTCTTAAAGGATAACAACATAATCATCCCACAACAATTCCGATTCCGCGAAGAACACAGCACCACCCACCAGGTGACCAGACTAGTCGAGCACATATGTCAGGCCAGAAACATTAGACACAGTACTGGAGCAGTCCTGCTTGACATCGGATAACGCCTTATCTACAAGCTCCACCAGTACAACTGCCCCATCCACATTATTGCTTCTTTTCTCCGCAACGGAGCATTCTATGTCCATGTACCAGGAGCGGCAAGTAACACTAGATCCATAGAGGCTGGAGTCCCGCAAGGCTCAGTGCTGGGGCCCATTCTCTACTCAATATACACAAACAAACAGCTGGGAGGACACTTGTCACTATTTGCAGACGACACTGCAGTCTACCGCAGCAGTTCTAACCTGCAATATAGAGTCACAAAAATAGAGCAACACCTACAATCCATCCAGAAATGGGCTAACCAATGGAAACAAAAAACAATAAACGCGGAGAAAACCCAAGCAATACAATACGATTCACATTCAAAAAGAATACCTCCTAACCTGCATATACGCCTCAGAAATAACAATCTTCCATGGTCAGGCACAATAAAGTATCTAGGCATCAAGCTGGACAAGAGGTTGACATTTAGAGACCATGTTACACACGTTTGTAACAAGGCTGCAGCAGCAATATTCAGACTGTACCCAATCATCAAAGGAAACAGAATAAATATGCGCGCCAAAAAGAAAATCTTCAAAACCGTCATAGGAACCAGCCATCACTTACGGCTCTGAAAATCTGGTCAATGGCCGCAGACACCAAACATAACAAGAGTAAAAAAGGGTGCAGAACAAATACTTCAGAATTACTGCTGATGCCGGCCGGTACCAGACAAACCGAGACATATACACAAACCATAACATACTCAATCAAAATCCCGGAAATCATCCAAAGAAAAATCCATAAAGTTGTTTTTGTTGTTTTTTTTTTTTTTTTTTTTTTTTTTTTTTTTTTTTTTTTCCACCAAACCACGGATTCGAACCACCCACTCATCAGAAATCTGGGACAAAATCCACCCGACCCAAGAACGACATTTCCCATCACGACAAAACACCACAAACTACAACATACCATGATAAACAAAAATAAAATACAAACACCATAACACTCACTCAAACAACAAACATCTACACACACCCAAGAGACCCATCATTTTGTTACCCAACATAATCAGACAGAAGGCAGGGATCAAGGACAGATCCGGTCCTTCGAGTACAGGGGGTAAAAAATACCCATCAGACCAGCTCTCTCTCTCTCTCTCTCTCTCTCTCTCTCCTCCTCGCTTCTCCGTGCCGACGCTGCCCCGCACACGCGTTCGCGTTCGCGCTCGCGTTCGGCCGACACCACACGACAGGTCTTTGGTGCCCCGCCACTGCGCGCACGCACGCCTCCTCCTCTTCCTTAGTTCTTTTTCGCTTTTCTTTTCTCCCCCGCCCCCCGCTCTCACCGCCACATCATCCCGCAACCCTTGGGGGATGTTTCCCAACATCAACGCGCCCCAATTCCACTCTCTGCCCGTGCCGCACTCTCCACTTTGCTTCTCCCCGTCCCCTACACACACGACTACCGAAACCCCGGTTGACACACCTTCTCGTAGGACAGGGGTGCGTGCGTGCGTGCGTTGTCTTGACGGTGACAGCAACAGCAACGGATCCGTCCATCCCATTCCCCCCCACTCGGTAAAGAACCATTTTCAACCCACACTACACAACAAGGGGGGCACACACGAACGCGAAAGAAAGGGCAGGGCAGGGGCAACTATCTCGTACACATTCTTCCTCAGAACCCACATATCGCATCAACGAACGGCAGGCCAATTGCGGACTCAGCCGTGTCAGGCAAATCCAACCCCAACCAACACCTCCCACGGAAACCCTGACACTGATCCAGCAGTACGTCCACATACATCGCCACACCAAATACGGGTGACGAGTGAGCAACAAATGGAACAATACACAACAAGGGCTGACCTAATAAAAACTGCACGTCACGTCATACCTTCCAGACAGACGCAGTTCCGACGGGACGGCGGAACCGTATACGTACCTTTCAGCCACAACAACCGACCGACTGGACACGCCCGCGTCTCCAGCCAGCCAACCACCAGGGCCACACAGCCCGCAAGTTTCAGCGTCAACACTTCTTAACGTACGTTGCAAACTTTTCAAAACATTGCCACACACACACACACACACCCCACGAAAAGCGTCAACCTCTCTCACACTGGATACACTCAACACTTTTTGTCGGCGGAGCTTGAGGCCAACGGTTGACACACCCCCACCGGCCACACAGGTTTCCCTTTGAAAATTGCAGTGACGGAGGAGACGCGGCATTACGAGAGGGTTGTTTCCGAGAGCGCGAGCTGGACGGAGCTGCGGCGCCGCCGCCGAGGGGTAATGAACGCACGCGATGCCGCATGACAGCCCATCACCCAAAGTTTCACCCACAACTGCACAGGTCGCACCCCCTTTTCGCGCCATACTAGTGTCGATCGTCAATTACAGCTGACGGTGTTCGCATTTGCCACTTGACGGGGGGGAAAAGAAAACAAACATCTGACACGCCATGTGTTTCTCTCTCTCTCTGTTACATCTAGGTCATTCGGCAGCCACTGTAAAAAAAAAAAAAAAATATTTTTACGACATGGTTGGGTAAGTGATTTAAAGACAACAATTGTGGGTCACACACCATAGACCATTTCGATAGTGTTCTTGTTCTTCTCTTTTTCCTTTTTTTATCGCTCAATTGAAATAAAACCTGGGGATGATGCAATGCTGCGATATGGCACAACCGTCGTCCATTGTACACAACTCGGGAACAAAAAGAAACCAATTCAGGGAACGTTCGTTCCTTCACAACGTTTCTTTCAACGCACTTGGTCTTTACCATCCTGTATATTCAACACACATTTCCTTTCATCAAACTAGGGCATTTCCATAACAGTATTTGCAATACTGCTTCTTCGACGTCATTTCACCATCTTAACTAGAGACAAACAAACAACAAAATAGGAAAACAGCCCTGAGAACCCCGTCCACCAAATTTCAGTTAGCACGGCATCCAAGATTCTTTTCCGGGGAGTGTGCAGTGCAGCTGACGCTGCTCAGACCATATACCGTCGCCAGTCTCACTCAACTCTTGCGCATTCCATTCTACGCTACGTGACAATGCAAAAATGAATGAATCAAACCCGCCCAGAGAGCGTCTTGTGCGAGGGGACACACGATATAGAGAACAACAAAACACACAGGGGACACCACCAAAGTTGGAGAGAACGTTTCCACCACGGCAGCCGCGCCGTTACGCGCTTTTTTTTTTCCTCCCCCCCACTGCACACCTCCGACACCACGGGAACGTTCACCGTCCCGTTGCCCTACACTGGCGTTTCTTTTCAACCCCCCACCCTATTCCTCGCTCCCCGGACATTCGACCGATCACAAAGTGCAACCTCTCGTTACCGTCGGGTGCCCCTCTTCATCCCCGGGGCGCCAACAACAAAACAAAAACACCACCGACGCCGTCGTCTCGCGTCACCTCACTCAACTGAGCGGAAAATACACGTACATCCAGAATGACGACACCGCCTCCACAAACAAAAACCAGACGTCAGACGTCAGGTCGAAAGAGGGCACCGTACGTCGTGGCGCGTGGTCTCCTAACTCACCTCGCGCGTACAAATACAATGCAATGCGTGTCTCCTCACGTTCACACACACCTCCACGCTCCACTTTTACGTCGCCCAACCAACCAACTAACTTAACGCACCCGCTCGGCGTAGAAGCAGCTGTAGGCGGCAACGTGTTTCTCACCCTCGCCACCAACGGTGTGACATCCGACAGTCGCGGTTTGCTTTCCGTTCCACACCTCCGGCCATACCATACAAAGGGGACAAAAAAAATATATATATATATATATATATATATATATATATATCAAACAAGCCAACTCCAGCGATCCGCCCCCCTAACACCAACACGTCTCGAAACACCCACGCCCACGACCCGGCTGTGGCTAAAGTGCGTATCCCAACGTCACACCAAAACCAAAGGCGCCGGCGCCGCACCACACCACAAGCTACAGCTACAGCTGTGCCGCCGTCCACCCGCTCACAACAACAACAACAACAACAACAACAACAACAATTCCGCCCTTCCCGCAAAGGCATTTCGGTGGCCCTGAAAAGGGCCGTTTTTTCTTTTCTTCGCCGCGCCGCGGACGAGCCTCCTATTTCCAAGAGCCACCTCCTTACTTGGAGCTCGTGTACTTGGTCACCGCCTTCGTGCCCTCGCTCACCGCGTGCTTGGCCAGCTCGCCAGGCAGCAAGAGCCGCACAGCGGTCTGGATCTCGCGGGACGTGATGGTCGAGCGCTTGTTGTAGTGCGCCAGGCGAGAAGCCTCGGCCGCAATGCGCTCGAAAATGTCGTTCACGAAGCTGTTCATGATGCTCATCGCCTTCGAAGAGATGCCCGTGTCAGGGTGCACCTGCTTCAGCACCTTGTAGATGTAGATGGCATAGCTCTCCTTCCTCTTGCGCTTCTTCTTCTTGTCGCCCTTCGAAATGTTCTTCTGCGCCTTGCCAGCCTTCTTGGCGGCTTTCCCGCTAGTCTTGGGCGGCATCACGAACAAACAGTCAGTCAGTCAGGCGCTCCGCTCCAGTCAGCGTCTCCCCACACAGTGGCACCCGCCGCACGCCGCCGCCGCACCTTTACCAGCTCGCCCTGCTGCGGCCGCCGACCAATGGGGCGCGCGCGCAACCGGCCGCCGCACCCGAGCCCATAAAGGACCCCCACCCCGCCGGCGCCGGCACGCACGCAGTAGCAGTAGCAGTAGCTGTTACGCTGTTACGCTTCGCTTTCTATCAACAAGCTCCGCTTGTGAATCCAAAAGCAAAATTGTCATGTTTGTGCATGGATAGGGCGCACAGAACAAGTCAGGCGAGATATTCCAGGCAGCTGGAACATAGGGCTGTTAGAGAGGGAATTTGTGAGCCAGGGCCCCGTTCATGTCGGCCAAGCCCGCGTTCACTGAGGCAAAGGAACAGAAATAGGGACAGTTTAGAACGTCCGCGAAAAGGGAAACCACACAACAGACCACACAGCCGCACGCGGCCACACCACGCGGCCGCATCTGCCTTTGTTCGCGACTACCTTTGTCCAAGCAGTGACGTCACAAGACCCGACACAAAGCCGCGACTCACACACCGCGCACCGCCATGAGCGCCCCAGCGCGAAGGAACAAAACCAAAGCCGAAAATTCTAAAGCAAATTCGGCACCAGCTGACGACCATGCAAATGAAACACCCGTGGCCTCACTCACGCTCTCGAGGTCACCCGGCGGGAACAACTACATCCTGGAGTCTAAAACGGCGTCCAACACCCCAGCGGGAAAGTCGTCAATCCCGATCCGATCTCCAGTCAAAAGCGAGAGCAGTATAAACAAAAAGAACATACAAACAATAGTCGTCCGAAATCTAGATCCGAAAGAGACACAAAAGTCACTCCACTCTGCTCTCAAAATCCTCAACGTCGAACCATACTTAATCGATGCAACTTTGCGGAGAGACCGGTCGGCGGTACTTAGGAGCACACACGAGGACATCCGAACAAGGATACAGCGATTCCTCACGCAACATCGCCCCGAAGGACGGATCGAAGACAAGGATCCGCGCGTCAACTCGGAGACAACCACAAAGCGGTTAGGACCCACGATGTGCGTTGTTATTAAAGACGTAGACTTCGATATTACACCGCAAGAAATCGAAGAGGAGCTCCACAAACAGAACTACACCTTCCTCAGAGCAGTTAGGGTGCGATCAAGAAAAACACAAAGAGAGGCCCCCATGATCCGAGTCATAACCAGAGATCAGGCCACAGTCGACCGGCTGCTTACCGAACATTTCAGGCTCTACCTGCGGATATATCAGGTAGAACCACCACACATGCCACCACCACAACCAGTCCAATGTTCGAAATGCCATAGCTTCGACCACACGAGGGAACAATGCAACCAGGGCCCCAAGTGTGGAAGATGCGCCGGACCACATGCAACACACGCCTGCACAGACGAGAATATCACGCGCAAATGCGCAAACTGTGATGGGGAACACCATGCAATGGACATCAGATGCCCCAAAAGGCCAGCAGAACCAAAATCCCCGGAGGAAACAGCACCAATCAAGTGCATAGACCCTCCAGCAACCACCAGCCCAGACAAATCTGCAGACGATAAATTCGTCAAAGTTGAGGACTTCCTGCGAGCAATGACAACGGCACTGATCAATATCCTACCAGAAAGGAAAACAAAGATCACAGACACCATCAACGAAGTGTCCAAAAAATTCTTCTCTCTCAAGATCAGCCCCGTGCCCATCAACAACAAAGTGCATTTCCACCTACAACCAGTAATCAGACAACCACCATCCACTGCTCAGGACGAACCACCGACCCTCTCCCCTGCTCTCCGCAATCCACACATACCACCACAAGAAGAAAACCACGCGAAAAAAGAGAGACCCAACAGCAAAACCAAACCGACCAGCTCATAAAACAAAAGGGCCCAACACAAACCCCGACCTCAAGATGGCGGGCAATATGACCAAATCAGCCACGATCGGCTTTGTGAACGCCAATGGCTTCCGCCCCAAACAACCTCTACTCGAACACCTTGTGCACAAAGAGCAAATAGACATCTTTGGCGTCCTAGAAACGAAAGCCAGCAGCCTTCCACTAAGAATAAAAGATTACATCTGCTACAGAAAAGACGTTCCAAATGTAAACAGGCCACACGGTGGAGTAGCAGTCTTCCACAACAAGAACATCCCTGCCATCAGAATCGATATTCCGGACACATACGAAAACATACAAGCCATCGTACTCAAAATAAAAACTCCAAAACTCCACTTTTATGCAGCCACTATCTACACCCCCCCAAGAGAACCGGTCCCCACAGACTTCTTTAACTACGTAAGCAGTCTAGGACAATGCCTACTTATGGGCGACCTCAACGCCAGAGCGGAATCCTTCGGCGACTCAGTGACAAACCGCAATGGACATGAACTACTATCATACCTAGAGGACGAAGACGCAAAACTAACAAGGCTCCCAATTAAAGCACCAACGTTCATCAACCACAGGGGCTCCTCATTACCCGACCACGTTCTATGCAGTGACGGGCTAATCGGCCGAATAAGTCTCCCCTGGGTTGGAGATAGCGTGGGGAGTGACCACCTTCCTCTCATATTTCAGACATCACTCTTCTCTGCTCCACAAGCACAGAACCAACGACTGACGATTACCGACACAAGCAAACTAAAAATAAAAGACTACGAGGAACAGCTGAAAGCGTCACTACCCACACCAGGACACATCACCAACTCCGAAGAACTAAACAAATACAACGAATCCATAACCCAAGCCATAAACAACGCAGTCAGCAACAATGCCCCAACGAAAATCATCAAGCCACACGCAGAACGAATCCCACAAAGAATACTCAACACCATTAAAGATAAAAGGCAAATGTACAGGCTATTCAAGAGAACAGGCTGCATCCAGTACAAGCAGGAATGGAACCAGCTGAACGCCCTAGTCAAGCGCCAGCTCCAAGAGTACAGATCTGAACGATGGACACAAGCCTGCCAACACCTCAACCACACACAAGGCACAAAGTTCTGGAAAACTTTCAAAAGGATTGGAGGCCTTACACACACTACTGATCCCCCACTACTATACGAGGGCAACATCACAGCAAATGACAAGGACAAAGCAGACATTTTTAAAACCGTGCTCGCCGAAACATACCAACACCCTACCAACCAACACTTCGATGCCGACCACGAGGAACACGTAAACAAAACTATCGCCACATTACTAACGACACCAAACGTCCCAACAGAAGAAGAGGCAAAGCTCACGAACACCATTACACCAGAGGAAATAGAGCAGGCACTACAAAAAGGCTCCAACAACGCACCTGGTCTAGATAAAATTACGCGGAGACAACTACGACTGGCCCCAAGAAAACAGTTAATTGACTGCCTCGGTACCCTATACAACGCCGCCCTTAGACTGACAACAGTGCCAAGTAGTTGGAAAGAAGCAAAGATAATCATGCTTCTGAAACCAGGGAAACCGCCGAACAATCCAAAATCATACCGGCCGATCACACTACTCTCGGTAATAGGGAAGACATTCGAGTCAGTCATAAACAGCAGATTGATAACCTATGCTGAAAGAAAGCAACTCATCCCCAAAACACAGGCTGGCTTCCGAAAGCACCATGCCACAATCGACCCAATACTACGTGTCTGCAGCGGGCTAACAGAGGGAGTAAACCTGACAAACCACGCCGCAGCCCTCTTCCTCGATATAGAAGGGGCGTTTGACAGAGTGTGGCACAAGGGACTATACTACAAACTCCACGAGTTAGGAATACCAACCCAACTGACCACACTTCTGTCAAACATACTAGACAACCGGCCATCCAGGGTATACGTCAACGGTAGCCGATCAGAGGCCTTCCACCCCGAAGCAGGCGTACCACAGGGAGCGATTCTCTCGCCGCTGCTCTACAGCCTGTACACTTCTGATATCCCACACCCTAAAGGCTGGAACGAGGGAATAGCCCTCTACGCCGATGACACGGCCTACTGGTGTCACGCAAATGATATAAAAGAAGTAAACAGGAAAACAAACATCCACATTAACAAGCTAGAGCTTTGGCTGCGAAAGTGGAGGATCAAACCAAACGCACAAAAAACCCAGCTGCTCATCTGCAACCACAAACACTTCTCACGTACAGCAAATAGAGCACTACCTCAAACGAACATTCAGTTATGGGGAGAAAAAATCGAACCCAAAAACACGGCTACATACCTCGGAGTGGTCATAGACAAATCACTGACATGGACGCCTTACACACAAAAAATAGTAAACAAGGCAAACAACAGAAGCAACCTAATAAAACTAATTAGAGGAAGGGCAAATGGAGCAAACACTGAAACATTAATACACACCTATAAAGCCTTCGTGCGCCCGGTGCTTGAATATGCTGCCCCAATCTGGATAGCCAGTAAACACAACACGCAGAGAATCATGGCACTAGAGAGGAAAATCCTGAGAATAGCAGGTCGTCTCGATAGAAGAACAAGAAACAACACAGTATATGAAACCACGCGGGTCCTCCCTATAAAACGCAGATGGATCACGCTAACAGCGAGAATAGGGAACAACAGGAAAATAAACAAAACTCTGACAACAGACCTCCTGAACTATACGCCAACGGAATTTAACTTCCCACAATACAAACATCCATTCCCACCGGAAATAATCAACGAGTGCATCACAATCGAAAACAACCACCCGCAGAACGCCACAGTAGAAATCCTGAAACACCTGATAGAAGACGAAAGCCAAACCTAAACAAAGGCAGAACCATCACAGCAAACAACATCACAATGACCCTTGCTGAGGTTTTCGAGAGGTTTCCCTCCAGCACTTGGGCGAATGCCAGGGTCTTAACACCCTCTCACAAGCTAAACAAGCTAAAGAACAGAAATAGCAAGACAAATCCCTTCTGAAATAATAAAATGAGCCAACACAGCATAACATAAGATAAGCTAAGGCACCAAAGAACACTAGGTTCTCCATGTGCCCGCCTTCCCCCGTCAGGGGAAGGAATGAAAGATGAAAAAAAAAAAAAAAAAAAAAAAAAAAAAAAAAAAAGCACTCCGCTGCTCGACTCGCTGCGGCTCGCACCGTTTGGGGCGTTGTGCTTTTCTTTCTCGCTTCTTTCCAAACTAGCCCATCGCCATGTCCGGACGCGGAAAGGGAGGCAAAGTCAAGGGCAAGTCAAAGTCCCGCTCAAGCAGGGCTGGGCTCCAGTTCCCGGTCGGCAGAATCCACCGCCTCCTGCGCAAGGGAAACTACGCCGAGCGCGTCGGCGCCGGGGCGCCCGTCTACCTCGCCGCCGTCATGGAGTACCTCGCGGCTGAGGTGCTCGAGCTGGCCGGAAACGCGGCCCGCGACAACAAGAAGACGCGCATCATCCCGCGCCACCTGCAGCTCGCCATACGCAACGACGAGGAGCTCAACAAGCTCTTGTCGGGCGTCACCATCGCACAGGGAGGTGTCCTGCCCAACATCCAGGCCGTCCTGCTGCCAAAGAAGACCGAGAAGAAGGCCTAAAAGAGAGACAGCGCAATCGGCAACCGCCGCGTGCTCCCTTGGCACGCAGCGCGCCATTTGCCGCCTCGGCTCAAAAAACAAAACACAATCGGCCCTTTTCAGGGCCACCACACAAACCTACGTCCAAAGCAGAATTCCAGTCGTTCGTCGCACCACTTTTCTCTCTCTCTTTCTGTGTACGGTTTTTTCCTTCTTACACACACAGGCGCCGCCATCTTGTACACACGTACTTGGCCACCTCCTCCACTCAACTCCACGCACGCACAGTCTCGCGACCATTAACCAGCACACGTGGCGCACAACAACACACCTCAAAAATAACCCCTCGGCACTCAGCCGCGCCGCAACACACAGCCCATCCACCGACAAGAAGCATACAAGCAAAGAGGGAGGGGAAGGAAGGAAGGAAGGAAGGAAGGAGCTCACACAACGCAAGGGCACGCTTCCTTCCCTCCCAACCGCACCGCACACCACGTCAAAAAAACCCTCCAAACAAAACTAAAAGGCCAAGTAGACTAAAAAGGAAAAGAGAAAAAACCAGCAACACAGACTCTTTCGCACTTTTCAACTTCCGAACACTGTGGTGGCCCTGAAAAGGGCCGTTTCTCAATCTCTCTCTTTCCTTCCTTCGGTCTCACACCGCCTAACCGCCGAAACCGTACAGGGTGCGCCCCTGCCTCTTCAGGGCGTACACCACGTCCATGGCCGTCACAGTCTTGCGCTTGGCGTGCTCAGTGTACGTCACCGCGTCGCGGATCACGTTCTCCAGGAACACCTTCAGCACTCCGCGCGTCTCCTCGTAGATCAGACCAGAGATGCGCTTCACGCCGCCCCTGCGCGCCAGGCGGCGGATCGCGGGCTTCGTGATGCCCTGGATGTTGTCGCGCAACACCTTGCGGTGCCGCTTGGCGCCACCCTTGCCGAGCCCCTTTCCTCCCTTGCCGCGGCCTGTCATTCTTCTTCTTCTTCAAGCGTCTCAACCACAATAATATAAAAAACAAGAAAGCAAGGCAAGCTCCTCACCCGGCGCTAGCGAGTCGGCTACGGTTGTGGCGCCCAGCGCGCGCGCCGCCCCCCTATATAGACTCTGGGGCCCCGCGGCCCGCCCTCCCCTCCCCCCACCACCGCGCACCGAGGGCATATAAGCGCAGCACCCGGGGCGCGCGGGCCCGTTGTCAAGGCAGCACCGGACGCCGTCGCGCACGCATATCCTCCACGCCGCATCCGCATCCGCAGTAGCCATGGCCCGGACAAAGCAAACGGCCCGCAAGTCCACCGGCGGAAAGGCGCCGCGCAAACAGCTCGCCACCAAGGCGGCGAGGAAGAGCGCGCCCGCCACCGGCGGCGTCAAGAAGCCCCACCGCTACAGGCCGGGCACCGTCGCCCTGCGAGAAATCAGGCGCTACCAGAAGAGCACAGAGCTGCTCATCCGCAAGCTGCCATTCCAGCGCCTAGTGCGCGAGATCGCCCAGGACTTCAAGACCGACCTGCGCTTCCAGAGCTCCGCAGTCATGGCCCTGCAGGAGGCCAGCGAGGCCTACCTCGTCGGCCTCTTCGAAGACACCAACCTGTGCGCAATCCACGCCAAGCGAGTCACCATCATGCCCAAGGACATCCAGCTCGCGCGCCGCATCCGCGGCGAGCGCGCCTAAACCCGCACACCGCCAAACAAACAAAACGGCCCTTTTCAGGGCCACTAACGTCTCTCCGTCGCGAGCAAAACTTTGTCGGTCGCAACGACTAGTTCCCCACTCACTCTCCAGTCCAGTCCAGTCGTCCCACCCCCGGCCCGGCCCGGCCCGGCGCCGCCGTTTCCAAAAAAAAAAAAAAAAAAAAAAAAAGCACCGCACCGGCCGAGCCAAGTCGCAAGCGTCAATAGCGCCACCCACACAGGCCACGGCACAAAACGTGACGCCCGGAAAGCAAAGCAAAGCAAAGCAAAAAAGACTATTCCAAAACCACCACCAAGACAAACAAACAAACGCGGCGCAAAATAAATAGGTAAAAATAATAAAAGTAAAATACACTTTATGTAACACCAACCGCGGCGCCGCCGCCCACGCCCGCCAACGACCCCACAATCCAACCACCGCGGCACGCAAACACCATCCACACATGAAACAAACAAACAAACGCCAGCAAGCAAGACAGACAGACAAGGCAACCGACCGACCACGACACGACAATCAACACCTTCCCGACGTGCTTTGATGGCCCTGAGAAGGGCCGTTTTTGTTTTTGTCCGGGACCGCGCGACAGCCTCTGGTTGCGCGCCGGCCACC
This sequence comes from Schistocerca gregaria, assembly GCF_023897955.1. NCBI lineage: Eukaryota > Metazoa > Arthropoda > Insecta > Orthoptera > Acrididae > Schistocerca > Schistocerca gregaria. The sequence goes on from NW_026062407.1 coordinate 88,683, forward strand.
AGGCGACGGTGTCAACCGCCAACCCTTCCCTGCCCTTTTTACTTCTTCTTCTTGGGCGAAGCCTTCGCCTTAGACGGCGTCGCCGTCGCCTTCTTCGGGCGCGGCGCCTTCGGCTTCTTCGTCGGAACCTTGGCGGCCTTCTTCGCCTTCGACGGCGACTTGGCCTTGGCCGGCTTGGCCGCAGCCGCCTTCTTCGCACCCGCGGGAGCGGCCGACGCCGCAGACGCCTTCTTGGCGGCGCCCGCCTTCCGACCGGTCGCCGCCTTCACGCCGCCAGCCTTCTTTGCGCCGGCCGCACGGGCCCCCTTCTTCTCCTTGCTGGCCGGAGCGGCGCGCTTCTTCTTCGCACCACCGCCGCCACCACGAGCCTTGCCGCCCTCGGCCGCCCCGCCGCCGGCGCCGGCAAGCTTGAAAGAGCCCGACGCGCCCTTCCCCTTCGTCTGCACCAGCTCGCCAGCCACGACGGCCGACTTGAGGTACTTCTTGATAAAGGGCGCCAGCTTCTCCGCGTCCAGCTTGTAGTGCGCGGCAATGTACTTCTTGATCGCCTGCAGCGACGACCCGCCGCGCTCCTTCAGACTCTTGATGGCGGCCGTCACCATCTCAGAGGTGCGCGGGTGCGCAGGCTTGGCGCGCGGCTTCTTCGCAGACGACGCAGACTTGGCCTTCTTCGTAGTGCCGGTGGCGGCGGGTGCCGCGGCAGTCTCGTTCGTAGCCGCCTGGTCTGCCATCTTTTGCCTGTTCTCTTTTCTTTTTTTCCCCTTGGTTTCGCTTCCTTCTCTCCTTCGACGACGCACAACAGCGAGGGGCGCGCAGCAGAGAATAGCCGCGCACGCGCCTGGCCCAGCCAGTGTCGCGGGCGGGCGCGGACGGCCGAGAGAGCGGCCGCCACTCGGCGCGCCGCCGCGCCGCCGCGCCGCGCCTCCCGCGCTTGCTACCGCCCAACGTCCGACAGCCTGCGCGGAGCAGCCCCCAACCTGCGCCGCAACCACCCGCGCCATTCAAACCACCGAGGATGGGGCTACACACACCGACACCACGGTCGCCAACCAGTCGCCGCGGCGGCGCCGCAAACCACGGCCAAACTGCAGCCACCGCGCGCCACAGCCTGGGTCGGCCCGCCGAGAATCGCCGCCCCCGCCCAAATGCCGCCCCCACAGCCCCAGCCGACGACCCGCCACAATGGCCAAACCTTCGTCAAAACTCCCACACCGTCGCCGCGGCAGCCCGGCCACCGCGGCCGGCGCCACAGCCACACGAGCCGAGTCGTGCGGCGATGACGGCCGTGCACAAACGCACCTCCGCCGCCCCATCGCCTTCCGCCGTTTTCCCGATCGGCCCGCAGCCGTCGGGCCACGGCCGCGGGCCGTCCTCCTCCTCTCGCCTCGCCCGCCAACACCCACAGCCCTTCCAACACATTTTTTTTTCTTTTTTTTTTTTTTTTTACTTTTTTACGATCGCCGCCTGCGCAACATGGCACCGGCCGACGGAGCGCCAACCCCCCCGCCACAGGCGAAAACAAAACAACGATAAACAAACAAACAAAATAAATTTACCAGCCAGCCCCAACTACAGACACACCGAATCTGCCCTCACAGCCGACCTTACACGCCTCAACGTCAAAACAAAGGTGGTTTCTTTCTTTCAACGGTTACCTTACCTTAGGTTACGTCAGGTTAGGCTAAGAAGGCGTCAGGGTTAGGTTAAGCGTTGACGTGACGTCACGTCTTAACGTAGGCGTTAAGCTAAGGTTGCGGTCACGTACGTTAGGTTAAGGCGACTTGGGGGTTGGCCTAAGGGCTTAGGTTAGGTTACGTTAGTTTAGGTGGCTGCGTTAACGGCTTAAAGAAGTTTAGGAGGTTAAGGCGTCGAGGCGGCCGCACCCCCTTAGCTGCTGCGGCTCGGCCACGCCACGCTTTGGGGTTTCATAAGGTCGCGCGGCGGGTCGTCGGCACGCCGCAAAGGACAAAACTGCAAGACGACGTCGAAAAACAAACAACAGGTAAAAAATAAATAAGTAAAAATAAACGACGCCGACAGGCGGGGATCAGCAGAACGAGCAGATTCCGGAGAGCGAACGAGACACACACACACACACACACACACACACACACACACACACACACACACACGCACGCACGCACGCACGCACACACACACAAACCCCCCCGAGCCGAGAGAGCACAGCACCACCACGTGTCGGCCTCCGCTCACCCGACTCGGCTGGGCTGGGCTGGGCTGGCGGCCGGGCCGGATGCACGTACACGTACGGCTACAGCCACTACCCGTACACAGCCGCTCTTCACGCAACACCAGCCAAATGGCGCGCCCGCGGCTCGTCGCGGTCGCGGTCGCGGTCGCAACGCCACGCCGGCACACTTTCGGCACCACCGTTTTCGCGCGCACCGCAAACAAAAACGCAGCCGACACACACAGAAAAAAAAAAAAAAAACAACACAGAGCGCGAGAGACGGGCGGCGGCGGCGCACCTTTCGCCAGCCGGCAGGCAATCGACTCGCCCAGTACGACAAACGTGCACGCCACCCCACCCACCAACCAACCAACCAACCAACCAGTCGTCGTCGTCGTCGTCGTCCCGAAATCAAACAAACTCTCAAAAGCACAGCCCCTGCTGCCAACGGACGCAGGCGCCACGCAGCTCCCTTCCCGCCACACTCGATTCGCAGCGCAACTCACCCGGCACACCGTCAAACGACGGGCTGGGCTCGCCGCATCGCCGCAACCTACACACCTTCCCCGCCACGACGCACAGCCCCACCAGACGCCCGTGCCGCAACGACACTACTGCACTACCACTACCGCACTACTCCTCTCGCCCTTGCCATACACGACACAACACGCCAAAAAATGAAAATCCAAATACAAACAAAAACACCGCCCCCACGACCCAAACACACGCGAGGCAAGGCACGCAGCAAACGGCGTCCCCTCCGCGTCGCGCCATCAACCTACACACACAAGGCAACCAACAACAAACAGCCAGCCAGCCCCACTCTCACGCCGCAAAAACAGAAAACACACCGAAACCGCCAAACGCCGCACATTCGCGCTTCGCACTCACCACACACCTCTCGGCATCCGTTTCGCACACAACGACGCGACGCACAATACATCATCACGGGCTACGCACGCACACCGCGACCCACTTTTTTACGACGCCCTCGGCAGAGCACACGTGCCCACGCCCACACACAGTCGACACAACGACGCAGCGCGCAGCAGACGCGGCCGCAACACATACCTCCCCGACGACGCGCCAACACCGCCAGCCACTGCTCACTCGCCCAAGCAACCCGTGCACACAACTGCCACACGCGTCCACCACGCCGCCGCCAACCACCCGCCCGCCAGGGGGCGCTCACGTCCGCGACAACAGCGCGGCACCGCCGGACCGGGCCGAACCGAGCCGAGCCGCCGCCTCCTCTCCACTCGGCACGCCACGTCCTGCTTGCAAAACACATGGCTCGTCCCTCTGTACACACAACGCGCCTGCCTGCGGTCGCCGCCGGCATCTATCTACCTGCGCATCGGAGCCAGGCCGGCAAGCCCACACTTAAATAATGCACTTCACCAGCCAAACAAACCCACTCTTCCTTTCTTTGCACAGCGCATGCAACAGCAGCCCCAGGAGCCGGGCCCGCCGCCAGCGTCTCCTCCTCCTCTGGGCACAGCCAGCCAGCCGTTCCCACCGCCCCGCCCCTGCTCTGCAGAACAAGAAAAAAACGAAAAAGTACCAACACACGCACCCAAAGCGTAAGCCACACAAGACCAGCCTCTCCAAGGCCACACACACGCAAAAAAAAACAAAAAAAAAAAAACAAAAACACTACAACAAAATAAAATAAAATGAAAAAGAAAAAGCAAGCTGTCGCCTCGCCCCCGCCCGTCCCCCCACCCCACCACATTCGCCCCCTCCGCTTGTTTTCCTTTCTACAATTTCCCTCTTTTCCACCCAATATCCCGCCGCGGTTTACGGGCACCGGCCGATTTTGCGCCCGCCCACATGTGTGCCTACTCCCCACCACCATTCCCTCCGCAGCCCGCAGCCCGCTTTTCCCCCCTCCCTGCCCACACCACACCGACGGTGCTGACGTCGACACGCACCCAAGACAGGGGCCACGACCGTCTTTTTTCCTGGGCCCATCCCCGCACCGCACCTCCTTCCAATCATCAACGCTGTGGCGCCTGTGTCCGCGCGAGACGCGTGCGCGCCGCCTCTCTCAACATCCGTCCGCCGTCCGCCGTCCGCCGTCCGGCCCCGTTTTTCGGCCCCCAGGCCATCCGTCAACCACCACTGCCCCTGCCCCTGCCCCTGCCCGCCCCGCACCACACCACACACCGCTGCTTGCCCCGGCCGTTGCCACCAAAGGCGCCAACCGCAGCCCGCGCGCGCCAGAAACTACAGGGACCCAGCCGACCGACGAAAATCAGAGCAATTGGCCGGGAGGATCAAAAAGAGAGCTCCGAAAACCACCGTAGCGAGGCGTGGGAGGAAACGTTACGAGAAGCAGGAAGGGACCAGGAAAAATTCTGGAAATTTCTTAAAACTCGTAAACTAGACACGAAACATCTACATCTACATGGGGAAGGAACGACCCCACAGACCGAGCTGAAGCACTGGCGGATTCACTAGAAAGGCAATTCCAAGCACCAGAAGCGGTAGATGACGAAACTGATGACCACCAGGAAATGGTACTCAGAAGGGTAAAACCGCATCCTAAGTGCCCCGATCAGAACATCTTTCACAATCCAATAAACGCAGAAACCCCGTATCTTATCACATCACAAACATACACACATCCTAAGAAGGCATCAGGCCCAGATTCCATCAAACCGCAACTACTACATCACCTACCTCCAGCAACTATCAATTATCTATCTAACATCAATATATAATGCTTGCTTCAGACTAAACTACTTGGAAACAGGCCCGAGTCATCACATTACCAAAGCCAAACAAGGACTTATTATTTCCGCAAAACTATAGGCCAACTTCCTTGGAAAGGTCCTCGGAAAGCTCATTCAAACTGAACTGAAGAAATTCAATTCTTAAAGGATAACAACATAATCATCCCACAACAATTCCGATTCCGCGAAGAACACAGCACCACCCACCAGGTGACCAGACTAGTCGAGCACATATGTCAGGCCAGAAACATTAGACACAGTACTGGAGCAGTCCTGCTTGACATCGGATAACGCCTTATCTACAAGCTCCACCAGTACAACTGCCCCATCCACATTATTGCTTCTTTTCTCCGCAACGGAGCATTCTATGTCCATGTACCAGGAGCGGCAAGTAACACTAGATCCATAGAGGCTGGAGTCCCGCAAGGCTCAGTGCTGGGGCCCATTCTCTACTCAATATACACAAACAAACAGCTGGGAGGACACTTGTCACTATTTGCAGACGACACTGCAGTCTACCGCAGCAGTTCTAACCTGCAATATAGAGTCACAAAAATAGAGCAACACCTACAATCCATCCAGAAATGGGCTAACCAATGGAAACAAAAAACAATAAACGCGGAGAAAACCCAAGCAATACAATACGATTCACATTCAAAAAGAATACCTCCTAACCTGCATATACGCCTCAGAAATAACAATCTTCCATGGTCAGGCACAATAAAGTATCTAGGCATCAAGCTGGACAAGAGGTTGACATTTAGAGACCATGTTACACACGTTTGTAACAAGGCTGCAGCAGCAATATTCAGACTGTACCCAATCATCAAAGGAAACAGAATAAATATGCGCGCCAAAAAGAAAATCTTCAAAACCGTCATAGGAACCAGCCATCACTTACGGCTCTGAAAATCTGGTCAATGGCCGCAGACACCAAACATAACAAGAGTAAAAAAGGGTGCAGAACAAATACTTCAGAATTACTGCTGATGCCGGCCGGTACCAGACAAACCGAGACATATACACAAACCATAACATACTCAATCAAAATCCCGGAAATCATCCAAAGAAAAATCCATAAAGTTGTTTTTGTTGTTTTTTTTTTTTTTTTTTTTTTTTTTTTTTTTTTTTTTCCACCAAACCACGGATTCGAACCACCCACTCATCAGAAATCTGGGACAAAATCCACCCGACCCAAGAACGACATTTCCCATCACGACAAAACACCACAAACTACAACATACCATGATAAACAAAAATAAAATACAAACACCATAACACTCACTCAAACAACAAACATCTACACACACCCAAGAGACCCATCATTTTGTTACCCAACATAATCAGACAGAAGGCAGGGATCAAGGACAGATCCGGTCCTTCGAGTACAGGGGGTAAAAAATACCCATCAGACCAGCTCTCTCTCTCTCTCTCTCTCTCTCTCTCTCCTCCTCGCTTCTCCGTGCCGACGCTGCCCCGCACACGCGTTCGCGTTCGCGCTCGCGTTCGGCCGACACCACACGACAGGTCTTTGGTGCCCCGCCACTGCGCGCACGCACGCCTCCTCCTCTTCCTTAGTTCTTTTTCGCTTTTCTTTTCTCCCCCGCCCCCCGCTCTCACCGCCACATCATCCCGCAACCCTTGGGGGATGTTTCCCAACATCAACGCGCCCCAATTCCACTCTCTGCCCGTGCCGCACTCTCCACTTTGCTTCTCCCCGTCCCCTACACACACGACTACCGAAACCCCGGTTGACACACCTTCTCGTAGGACAGGGGTGCGTGCGTGCGTGCGTTGTCTTGACGGTGACAGCAACAGCAACGGATCCGTCCATCCCATTCCCCCCCACTCGGTAAAGAACCATTTTCAACCCACACTACACAACAAGGGGGGCACACACGAACGCGAAAGAAAGGGCAGGGCAGGGGCAACTATCTCGTACACATTCTTCCTCAGAACCCACATATCGCATCAACGAACGGCAGGCCAATTGCGGACTCAGCCGTGTCAGGCAAATCCAACCCCAACCAACACCTCCCACGGAAACCCTGACACTGATCCAGCAGTACGTCCACATACATCGCCACACCAAATACGGGTGACGAGTGAGCAACAAATGGAACAATACACAACAAGGGCTGACCTAATAAAAACTGCACGTCACGTCATACCTTCCAGACAGACGCAGTTCCGACGGGACGGCGGAACCGTATACGTACCTTTCAGCCACAACAACCGACCGACTGGACACGCCCGCGTCTCCAGCCAGCCAACCACCAGGGCCACACAGCCCGCAAGTTTCAGCGTCAACACTTCTTAACGTACGTTGCAAACTTTTCAAAACATTGCCACACACACACACACACACCCCACGAAAAGCGTCAACCTCTCTCACACTGGATACACTCAACACTTTTTGTCGGCGGAGCTTGAGGCCAACGGTTGACACACCCCCACCGGCCACACAGGTTTCCCTTTGAAAATTGCAGTGACGGAGGAGACGCGGCATTACGAGAGGGTTGTTTCCGAGAGCGCGAGCTGGACGGAGCTGCGGCGCCGCCGCCGAGGGGTAATGAACGCACGCGATGCCGCATGACAGCCCATCACCCAAAGTTTCACCCACAACTGCACAGGTCGCACCCCCTTTTCGCGCCATACTAGTGTCGATCGTCAATTACAGCTGACGGTGTTCGCATTTGCCACTTGACGGGGGGGAAAAGAAAACAAACATCTGACACGCCATGTGTTTCTCTCTCTCTCTGTTACATCTAGGTCATTCGGCAGCCACTGTAAAAAAAAAAAAAAAATATTTTTACGACATGGTTGGGTAAGTGATTTAAAGACAACAATTGTGGGTCACACACCATAGACCATTTCGATAGTGTTCTTGTTCTTCTCTTTTTCCTTTTTTTATCGCTCAATTGAAATAAAACCTGGGGATGATGCAATGCTGCGATATGGCACAACCGTCGTCCATTGTACACAACTCGGGAACAAAAAGAAACCAATTCAGGGAACGTTCGTTCCTTCACAACGTTTCTTTCAACGCACTTGGTCTTTACCATCCTGTATATTCAACACACATTTCCTTTCATCAAACTAGGGCATTTCCATAACAGTATTTGCAATACTGCTTCTTCGACGTCATTTCACCATCTTAACTAGAGACAAACAAACAACAAAATAGGAAAACAGCCCTGAGAACCCCGTCCACCAAATTTCAGTTAGCACGGCATCCAAGATTCTTTTCCGGGGAGTGTGCAGTGCAGCTGACGCTGCTCAGACCATATACCGTCGCCAGTCTCACTCAACTCTTGCGCATTCCATTCTACGCTACGTGACAATGCAAAAATGAATGAATCAAACCCGCCCAGAGAGCGTCTTGTGCGAGGGGACACACGATATAGAGAACAACAAAACACACAGGGGACACCACCAAAGTTGGAGAGAACGTTTCCACCACGGCAGCCGCGCCGTTACGCGCTTTTTTTTTTCCTCCCCCCCACTGCACACCTCCGACACCACGGGAACGTTCACCGTCCCGTTGCCCTACACTGGCGTTTCTTTTCAACCCCCCACCCTATTCCTCGCTCCCCGGACATTCGACCGATCACAAAGTGCAACCTCTCGTTACCGTCGGGTGCCCCTCTTCATCCCCGGGGCGCCAACAACAAAACAAAAACACCACCGACGCCGTCGTCTCGCGTCACCTCACTCAACTGAGCGGAAAATACACGTACATCCAGAATGACGACACCGCCTCCACAAACAAAAACCAGACGTCAGACGTCAGGTCGAAAGAGGGCACCGTACGTCGTGGCGCGTGGTCTCCTAACTCACCTCGCGCGTACAAATACAATGCAATGCGTGTCTCCTCACGTTCACACACACCTCCACGCTCCACTTTTACGTCGCCCCAACCAACCAACTAACTTAACGCACCCGCTCGGCGTAGAAGCAGCTGTAGGCGGCAACGTGTTTCTCACCCTCGCCACCAACGGTGTGACATCCGACAGTCGCGGTTTGCTTTCCGTTCCACACCTCCGGCCATACCATACAAAGGGGACAAAAAAAATATATATATATATATATATATATATCAAACAAGCCAACTCCAGCGATCCGCCCCCCTAACACCAACACGTCTCGAAACACCCACGCCCACGACCCGGCTGTGGCTAAAGTGCGTATCCCAACGTCACACCAAAACCAAAGGCGCCGGCGCCGCACCACACCACAAGCTACAGCTACAGCTGTGCCGCCGTCCACCCGCTCACAACAACAACAACAACAACAACAACAACAACAATTCCGCCCTTCCCGCAAAGGCATTTCGGTGGCCCTGAAAAGGGCCGTTTTTTCTTTTCTTCGCCGCGCCGCGGACGAGCCTCCTATTTCCAAGAGCCACCTCCTTACTTGGAGCTCGTGTACTTGGTCACCGCCTTCGTGCCCTCGCTCACCGCGTGCTTGGCCAGCTCGCCAGGCAGCAAGAGCCGCACAGCGGTCTGGATCTCGCGGGACGTGATGGTCGAGCGCTTGTTGTAGTGCGCCAGGCGAGAAGCCTCGGCCGCAATGCGCTCGAAAATGTCGTTCACGAAGCTGTTCATGATGCTCATCGCCTTCGAAGAGATGCCCGTGTCAGGGTGCACCTGCTTCAGCACCTTGTAGATGTAGATGGCATAGCTCTCCTTCCTCTTGCGCTTCTTCTTCTTGTCGCCCTTCGAAATGTTCTTCTGCGCCTTGCCAGCCTTCTTGGCGGCTTTCCCGCTAGTCTTGGGCGGCATCACGAACAAACAGTCAGTCAGTCAGGCGCTCCGCTCCAGTCAGCGTCTCCCCACACAGTGGCACCCGCCGGACATGAGATGGCTGGGTTTGCACCCATGCTAGTTCTGGAGAGCCAGCGTTCTTTCAACGCTCTGTCTCACGAAATGATCCTGTGGGTTCGTATGTGGCTTGTGTGCAGTAATGGCTTGGGGATTTTCCCCCCGGGTGGATGGCGTTAGTGATGATGATGTTGATAGAAGTGGAGATGAGTATCCTGTTTCATGAGGATGAGAAGATGGTTACCGCCTGTAGTGGCGATGGAGTGTGTTGATAGGAGCTCTGAGTTGAGGGTGAGGGTTCCGTCCCAGTGTATTGATGAGCTGGTACGGTGATGAATGAGATGATTCGTAGAATGTTTGTGATTTTTGTTTGATTATGTGATAGAAAGAGGGTTGCCCTAGCATTGCCCTGATTTCCTCATTGCTAGTCAGTCTTGGTACGTCTGCAATAATTCTTAGGGTTTTATTTTGGACGACCTCCAATTGGGCTAGATTAGTGTCTGCTGCCATGCTCCACACTTCAGAGCCGTAGAGGATGACAGGCAGGACTATTGTTTTCCAGATTCTGAGCTTTGCTGATATGGACAATCCCATTCCCTTTAATAATGGGTATAGTTCGGTAGAGCCGGGCGGAGCCTTTGTTCCTAGCCTCTCTTATGTGATGCTTGAATGTTAGGTTTTTGTCCAATTTTAGTCCTAAGTATGTGATTTCATTTTTCCATGGGAGTATTTGTTCATTGTAAGTGATGTTTATTATGGGTTTCTTGATTTTATGAGAAAATAGGATTGTTTGACATTTGTCAGCATTTATTTTTTATTTTCCAGATGTTGCACCAGTTTGCAACTTTGTTGAGATGTCGTTGTAGGCTGTAGGCTAGGTAATTAATGTTTCTGCCACTGAGATAGAGTGCTGTGTCATCAGCATATAAGGCTATGTTGCCACCCGGCTCTTTCGGGATGTCATTTGTATACAGAAGATATAGGAGGGGGCCAAGCACAGATCCCTGTGGGACACCTGCTTCTATGAGTTTCATGCCACTTTTTGCCTTTTCTATGTATGAGTAAAATTTCCTGTCAGAGAGGAAAGACTGAATGATTTTCAGCAGGTGGAGAGGGCAGTTGAGTTTGGAGATCTTATATAGCAAGCCGTCATGCCAAACACGATCAAAAGCCTTTTCAATATCCAAGAAAATAGCTGCGGTGCTGTTGCCCTGGCTCTTCTCCGTGCAGACATGCTCCACCAGGCGAATGGCTTGCTGTACAGTGCTATGTCCAGCACGAAAACCAAATTGTTCAGGGATGATGATGTTGAACACGCGATCTAGTGT
>NW_026062408.1:0-2500 GCF_023897955.1 Schistocerca gregaria
ACACTAGATCGCGTGTTGACTGCATCGACAACCGAATGCAACTGAACAGCTGCAAGGCTCATTTCACAAACAAACGCCTGACCGACAGCTTGGAAGGGCAGGAGGGGAGGGCGATATTCGTTCTGTAGCGGTACACCCTTCCAGTGGTTAGCGGGACTGTGTAGAAAGTACGCAACACTCGAAAGACCTTTATGTGAGGGTACGCACCATGGCATCAAGAAATACACATGACACCAGAGGATCCAAGCAGTGAACTATGTTCAGAGGGTTGCTGTTAGGCAAAGCTACATTCCTGTGACGTTACATGTGACAGTTAAGGTGCAGTGTAAGTTAGGTTAAGGTGCAGCGTAAGTTAGGTTAAGGTGCAGCGTAAGTTAGGTTAAGGTGCAGCGTAAGTTAGGTTAAGGGTGCAGCTATGCTGGTAACTTGGGTTAAGGTGGCAGCGTAACTTGGGTTAAGGTGGCAGCGTAACTTGGGTTAAGGTGCAGCGTAACTTGGGTTAAGGTGCAGCGTAACTTGGGTTAAGGTGCAGCGTAACTTGGGTTAAGGTGCAGCGTAACTTGGGTTAAGGTGCAGCGTAACTTGGGTTAAGGTGCAGCGTAACTTGGGTTAAGGTGCAGCGTAACTTGGGTTAAGGTGCAGCGTAACTTGGGTTAAGGTGCAGCGTAACTTGGGTTAAGGTGCAGCGTAACTTGGGTTAAGGTGCAGCGTAACTTGGGTTAAGGTGCAGCGTAACTTGGGTTAAGGTGCAGCGTAACTTGGGTTAAGGTGCAGCGTAACTTGGGTTAAGGTGCAGCGTAACTTGGGTTAAGGTGCAGCGTAACTTGGGTTAAGGTGCAGCGTAACTTGGGTTAAGGTGCAGCGTAACTTGGGTTAAGGTGCAGCGTAACTTGGGTTAAGGTGCAGCGTAACTTGGGTTAAGGTGCAGCGTAACTTGGGTTAAGGTGCAGCGTAACTTGGGTTAAGGTGCAGCGTAACTTAGGTTAAGGTGCAGCGTAACTTAGGTTAAGGTGCCAACGTGGGTTAGGTTAAGGGGCCAACGTGGGTTAGGTTAAGGGCCAACGTGGGTTAGGTTAAGGGCCAACGTGGGTTAGGTTAAGGGCCAACGTGGGTTAGGTTAAGGGCCAACGTGGGTTAGGTTAAGGGCCAACGTGGGTTAGGTTAAGGGCCAACGTGGGGTTAGGTTAAGGGCCAACGTGGGTTAGGTTAAGGGCCAACGTGGGTTAGGTTAAGGGCCAACGTGGGTTAGGTTAAGGGCCAACGTGGGTTAGGTTAAGGGCCAACGTGGGTTAGGTTAAGGGCCAACGTGGGTTAGGTTAAGGGCCAACGTGGGTTAGGTTAAGGGCCAACGTGGGTTAGGTTAAGGGGCCAACGTGGGTTAGGTTAAGGGCCAACGTGGGTTAGGTTAAGGGCCAACGTGGGTTAGGTTAAGGGCCAACGTGGGTTAGGTTAAGGGCCAACGTGGGGTTAGGTTAAGGGCCAACGTGGGTTAGGTTAAGGGCCAACGTGGGTTAGGTTAAGGGCCAACGTGGGTTAGGTTAAGGGCCAACGTGGGTTAGGTTAAGGGCCAACGTGGGTTAGGTTAAGGGCCAACGTGGGTTAGGTTAAGGGCCAACGTGGGTTAGGTTAAGGGCCAACGTGGGTTTAGGTTGCCAGAGATGTGTCAAAATCAGGATGTACGTTTGGCTGGTGTCAGGTGGTGGGTTGGTTCGATGCCTTTATAAGGAGTGTGGCCAAAGGGTATTTTATTACTTGTACCTTTTGTGTTGTGGCGTGGCGTTGCGTCCTGTGTTGATACTGGGTGGACCACTGTGGGTGTTGCTGGCTGATTTGAGCTGCGTTGTTTGCGGGTGGTGTGAGACATTCTGTCTTATTAGTGGACGTGACGTTCCTCTTGTCGTTCTTTGGATAGTGTCCTGTGGCAGCGAGGATAAAATGGATGTTGTTGAACGATAGTGCTTTGGTGCTTTCGCTTTGTTACACACAGAGTGGACTGTGAGATAGGGGTGACTGGGTCGAGTGCGGTTCACACTGTCCTCCCCAGTTTACAGTATGTATCATCTATGTATGTGGTCCTGCATCATTTACTAAGCAGGGGACGTCAGACGACTGAAATATTAGTTATGTACTGATGTAAAGCAGAATGCTTACCTTCCACCAGTGGGCGAGTATCGACTCTGCCCCAGCGTTGCCACCGCAGGAAGCGGTGTCGGAAACACTACCCGCACACCGTCACCACTGTGCGGGGGGACGGACCCTCTATATCCTCAGCGGCGCACTCTTTGCCACCGGGCGTCACGTCTCGCGGCCCGCCGTCCAGAGCATGTATTGGGACAGCGGGACTTTGGCTTTTGGGAGATAACTCTTCATGAAGTGGAAGATATAGGGGTGGACTGCAATGTACGATTGCGGGAAAAGTCCGCCGTACATCCGCTCGAGTTGCGAGTCGGGCGGTGGGGGTGGCGCATTCACAGGTGCGGCTGGAGTGACCGTCGGTCCA
>NW_026062408.1:10000-17500 GCF_023897955.1 Schistocerca gregaria
TCCATCTCTGGTCGGGACTCTGTTTGCATGTATTAGCTCTAGAATTACCACAGTTATCCAAGTAACGTGGGTACGATCTAAGGAACCATAACTGATTTAATGAGCCATTCGCGGTTTCACCTTAATGCGGCTTGTACTGAGACATGCATGGCTTAATCTTTGAGACAAGCATATGACTACTGGCAGGATCAACCAGGGAGCTGCGTCAACGAGAGCTGAGCAGCCGGCCGCCCGGGAGTGTGTCCCGAGGGCCCGCGCGAACACGCAAGCGTCCGCTCAATTATTCTGCAAACAGGAGGAGGCTGAGCTCCCCTGCACGATACACCTCGAAACCCTCTCAGGTCCCGGCGGCGCGCAGCGCCGTCCTAAGTACTTGGTCGGGTTCGAGAGAGGCGCAATCGCCCGGAGATGGGCGAGTAGACGCTTTCAGTGCGAACACCCGTGCTCCCAACTGAGCTTGCCGCTGCCGACAGAGGCCCGGGAGCGTGCTGTCGTGGCATTGCCGGCGGGAAACAACACGCGCCACCTACGGTGACCGGCAGCTCCAACGCCAGCGCCACAGAAGGGCAAAGCCCCACTTGGGTGCAGAAGCGAACTCTCCCAGCACAGCGCACGCGCCAACACGTCCGCAGAGCTGCGATACAAACCACCTGCGAGAACCGCTGGGGGCGACCGAGCAGCAGACGGCGTCGCGACGCCGAGTGCCGGGCGGCGGCGCATCCTCAACGCACACAGTCCGCAATCGGACCAGCACACTGCAGATGTCCACCGCGCTTCGCACCGGGCTCGGCAGAACCCACTTTGGCCGCCTGGCGCCGCGCGCAGGGTGCGCCGGCGCATAGCTGGGACGCCAGCCGGGCCCGTCGGCCGGCGCTCCTGCCACTGGGCGCCCCCCACCAGCCGGCTGTAGTGCGTGCGCTCACGCAGCGCGCGGCCAGCACGCCGGGCGGCCCCCCCTCACCGGCCGGGGACTGTCCCGCCAAGCCACAGCCTCGTATCGCTTCATACCCACATGGCCAACTCAGGTTCGGGGGCATGGCGGGTACCGCCGAAACAACCGGTTCATAGATGTACCGATCGTCGCTATCACCGATGCACCTGCAGCGCGAACAACCGCTCAACAACTGATTTCCAGTTCATTTGCGGATCTTTGGCAGCAAACGTATACGTCAATCTACATTTGCGAAATCTACGATTCTGGCATGCCTGCATGTTATGTGTCACGACACGCTACATCAGCCCACATACACACTGCGGCATGTACACGAGAGAACACGTGGAAGATGGTCCGCGCACGTGTGCAATGTCCCTTGCGCGGTCGACTGTCAACCGGCCTCTGTAGCATGTCGCAGATGTGGAACGCGGTCCACCGTGCTATCATGTTGTGTGGGGCAATACGATTAAATAGGAAAACCCTCGTCGCTACATCAACAGACGGCTCACGCTGATTCCCGGCAGAGGGAGGAGGGGGGGGGGGGGGGGGCCAACATGCAATACTTTCGTCCGTACCTACCTACCACATGTCTGTACGGCGTACAACAGTGCAATCTCGCTGTAATGGGGAGACGAGACAAGTAGCATCGTGCACAACATATGGCCCTTATGATTCGCCATTGTAGGGCGCAGCCGGTGTACGGTCAAGCATGTGCCACATTATGTCACTCAGTACGTAACGACGGATGATCAGTGTGGGTTACGCGTACATCAGCGGACAGTCCACACAGGCCGTACCACAACGTACACTGACTGCATCGACAACCGAATGCAACTGAACAGCTGCAAGGCTCATTTCACAAACAAACGCCTGACCGACCAGCTTGGAAGGGCAGGAGGGGAGGGCGATATTCGTTCTGTAGCGGTACACCCTTCCAGTGGTTAGCGGGACTGTGTAGAAAGTACGCAACACTCGAAAGACCTTTATGTGAGGGTACGCACCATGGCATCAAGAAATACACATGACACCAGAGGATCCAAGCAGTGAACTATGTTCAGAGGGTTGCTGTTAGGCAAAGCTACATTCCTGTGACGTTACATGTGACAGTTAAGGTGCAGTGTAAGTTAGGTTAAGGTGCAGCGTAAGTTAGGTTAAGGTGCAGCGTAAGTTAGGTTAAGGTGCAGCGTAAGTTAGGTTAAGGTGCAGCGTAAGTTAGGTTAAGGTGCAGCGTAACTTGGGTTAAGGTGCAGCGTAACTTGGGTTAAGGTGCAGCGTAACTTGGGTTAAGGTGCAGCGTAACTTGGGTTAAGGTGCAGCGTAACTTGGGTTAAGGTGCAGCGTAACTTGGGTTAAGGTGCAGCGTAACTTGGGTTAAGGTGCAGCGTAACTTGGGTTAAGGTGCAGCGTAACTTGGGTTAAGGTGCAGCGTAACTTGGGTTAAGGTGCAGCGTAACTTGGGTTAAGGTGCAGCGTAACTTGGGTTAAGGTGCAGCGTAACTTGGGTTAAGGTGCAGCGTAACTTGGGTTAAGGTGCAGCGTAACTTGGGTTAAGGTGCAGCGTAACTTGGGTTAAGGTGCAGCGTAACTTGGGTTAAGGTGCAGCGTAACTTGGGTTAAGGTGCAGCGTAACTTGGGTTAAGGTGCAGCGTAACTTGGGTTAAGGTGCAGCGTAACTTGGGTTAAGGTGCAGCGTAACTTGGGTTAAGGTGCAGCGTAACTTGGGTTAAGGTGCAGCGTAACTTGGGTTAAGGTGCAGCGTAACTTGGGTTAAGGTGCAGCGTAACTTGGGTTAAGGTGCAGCGTAACTTGGGTTAAGGTGCAGCGTAACTTAGGTTAAGGTGCAGCGTAACTTAGGTTAAGGTGCCAACGTGGGTTAGGTTAAGGGGCCAACGTGGGTTAGGTTAAGGGCCAACGTGGGTTAGGTTAAGGGCCAACGTGGGTTAGGTTAAGGGCCAACGTGGGTTAGGTTAAGGGCCAACGTGGGTTAGGTTAAGGGCCAACGTGGGTTAGGTTAAGGGCCAACGTGGGTTAGGTTAAGGGCCAACGTGGGTTAGGTTAAGGGCCAACGTGGGTTAGGTTAAGGGCCAACGTGGGTTAGGTTAAGGGCCAACGTGGGTTAGGTTAAGGGCCAACGTGGGTTAGGTTAAGGGCCAACGTGGGTTAGGTTAAGGGCCAACGTGGGTTAGGTTAAGGGCCAACGTGGGTTAGGTTAAGGGCCAACGTGGGTTAGATTAAGGGCCAACGTGGGTTAGGTTAAGGGCCAACGTGGGTTAGGTTAAGGGCCAACGTGGGTTAGGTTAAGGGCCAACGTGGGTTAGGTTAAGGGCCAACGTGGGTTAGGTTAAGGGCCAACGTGGGTTAGGTTAAGGGCCAACGTGGGTTAGGTTAAGGGCCAACGTGGGTTAGGTTAAGGGCCAACGTGGGTTAGGTTAAGGGCCAACGTGGGTTAGGTTAAGGGCCAACGTGGGTTAGGTTGCCAGAGATGTGTCAAATCAGGATGTACGTTTGGCTGGTGTCAGGTGGTGGGTTGGTTCGATGCCTTTATAAGGAGTGTGGCCAAAGGGTATTTTATTACTTGTACCTTTTGTGTTGTGGCGTGGCGTTGCGTCCTGTGTTGATACTGGGTGGACCACTGTGGGTGTTGCTGGCTGATTTGAGCTGCGTTGTTTGCGGGTGGTGTGAGACATTCTGTCTTATTAGTGGACGTGACGTTCCTCTTGTCGTTCTTTGGATAGTGTCCTGTGGCAGCGAGGATAAAATGGATGTTGTTGAACGATAGTGCTTTGGTGCTTTCGCTTTGTTACACACAGAGTGGACTGTGAGATAGGGTGACTGGGTCGAGTGCGGTTCACACTGTCCTCCCCAGTTTACAGTATGTATCATCTATGTATGTGGTCCTGCATCATTTACTAAGCAGGGACGTCAGACGACTGAAATATTAGTTATGTACTGATGTAAAGCAGAATGCTTACCTTCCACCAGTGGGCGAGTATCGACTCTGCCCCAGCGTTGCCACCGCAGGAAGCGGTGTCGGAAACACTACCCGCACACCGTCACCACTGTGCGGGGGGACGGACCCTCTATATCCTCAGCGGCGCACTCTTTGCCACCGGGCGTCACGTCTCGCGGCCCGCCGTCCAGAGCATGTATTGGGACATTCGCATGTATCATCTATCTATGTGGCCCTGCATCAATTACTAAGCAGTGCCGTGAGACGACTGAACTATTAGTAAAGTACTGATGAACAGCAGAATGTTTACCTTCCACAATGGGCGAGTGGTCGACTCTACCCCAGCGTCGCCACCGCAGGAAGCGGTCTTGGAAAAACTACCCCCACACCGTCACCATTGTGCGGGGGAACGGACCCTCTATATCCACAGAGGAGCACTCTTTGCCACCGGGCTTCAGGTCTCGCGACCTGCCGTCCAGTGCCCACGGGGAACCGCGTGGAGGTGGTGCCGCCGTAGCATCCGCTTACAATGGGCAATCAGCCGGCGCACGTTTCTCCTGCGGGTAGCAGGGTCCACAGCACTCGGCTCGGGCTAGCCAGGCCTTGCCCATCGTCGAGCCCGGAATTTCCGGGTTCTTGGCCTAGAGTCTGTCGCTACTTAGTCATCGTCAGCCCATGAGTCGTCATCTGAATCGTTGCTGCTGGTCTCCGGAGTCGTGTCGGGGTCATGGAGCATTCCTGCTCTTTCCCTCACGAGTTCCAAAGCCCTCCGCTGCAAATATTGATCCAGAGCCTGTGCGGATATTGCAGACGCAAGAGTGTTGAGCGCCCTCCAGTGCTCTCTGCTCCGGAGTAGCGCTCTAACATCTCTGTTAAGGGGCAGTTGTTCCCGTACTTCAGCAAATTGTGGACAGTCCCACAGAGTGTGCTCCGGGGTTCCTTCCTCGCCACAGTCACAGTCTGTGGTTTCTCTTTTGCCAGTCCTACACAAGTAGGTGGAAAAGGGCCCATGTCCTGTCAAGAAATGCACCAATCCCCGTGAGGGTTTCAGAAACCGAAGTCTCATCCGCTCTCTCACGTTGGGGAAAAAATGGTGCACGCGCCTGCTTGTGCGGAGCGCGTCCCACCTCTGCTGCCACTCGTCAAAGAGCCAGTTCCGGACTTCAGCAGCGCTGTCTGCCGGTCGGCCTAAGATGTTATTGACCCCATCCGGATTTCCCTTCCGGAGCCAATACAGCGCACCCCTTTCCCTGACCAGCAGGTCAAGTGGGGGGATTGCTGTGATGACTAGTAGCGCATCGGCGGAAGTCGTGCTGTATGCTCCAGTGAGGCGCAACAGCGCTTGGCGCTGCAGCCTCCTCATCGCCGCCGCAGGTTTTCTCTGTCTCAGCCTATGAGCCCAGACACTCGACCCGTAAGCCGTGATGGCCACGAGAATGCTCGAGTGATATAGCCTTAATGTCTGCAATGGCAGATGGTATTGCTTGTTTGCAATACTGGCTATCTTGTGGAAGAGGGCCTGGCTTTTGCGACATACGATCTCGATATGCGCAGAGAACAGTCTGGACTCATCGAGGTGGATTCCCAGATACCTCGCCATGCGTGTTCGCCTGATAGCTCCATCGTTGGCACCGCCAGCAATTCGGAGTACAGGGCCACGTGCCAAACGGCCGCGCAGCAAGATATACACAGTCTTCTCAGCAGACAGCTTCAGCTTCACTTTGTGGCACCACTGCTGCAGGGCGTTGAGCGCTGCGTTGCAGTTTACTTCCAACATTGCCCGAGAGTCACCTTCTATCACTAGAAGGATGTCATCGGCGTACGCTACTACGCCTCGCACTTGTCGCAGTTCTCCTAGTTCCGCCAACACAGGCTCGAGGCCTACATCCCAGAATATGGGACCGCAGACCGAGCCCTGTGGGCATCCCTTGGTGATCGACTTCTCAACCGCCCGCCCCGGGCACCGCAAAACCGCCCGCCGGTTACGGCAGTAGTCTAGCAGGCACCGGTACAGGGGCCCAGGACATTCCAACTTCCTTAGGCTGTCGAACAGTGCCGGCCACCATAGGTTGTCGAAAGCCCCAGCGATGTCAACCATTATCCCCGCAACGTACTTGGCTGTAGATGTGTCCACCAACAACATTGCCTTGTTTATAGCATCTTCTGTACACAGACCCCTCCTGAATCCATATTGGTCGGGACTGCGTCCCCTAAGTTCCCGGTGTTGCTCTAGCCGAAGGCATAGGAGCTTCTCCTGGAGCTTAGCCATGGAGTTCAAGAGACAGATGGGTCGGTATGATTTCGGCACTTCCGGATCCTTGTCCTCACCCTTTCTCAGAATGACCACTTCGGCCAACTTCCACGATTCTGGTACCCGTCCCTGACGTAAGCACTCATTGTAGAGGTTAGTCAGGTAAGGGCAGATCTCCGCGCACAGGGCTTGGAGAACCTCGGCAGCGAGTCCATCATGGCCCGTCGCCTTTTTACGGCGCAATTCAAGAATTGCGGCGGTAACTTCACGTTCAGTGAACGGAGCAACAGGCGTCTCATCGGCATACAGCTCATGGAGTTGTCGCCTCAAATTCCCCTGTTCCTCGTCCTCATCTTCGCTACTATCGTCGGGCAATAAGGTACTCATGAGGAGCTCAGCTGACTCTTGCCAGTCCTTGGTGTGACTGCCATCGATCTTCCTTAGGGTCGACAGGACCGTCGGTGACCGAACTTTTGACACGGCAATCTTGTACGGTGTACCCCAGGGGTCAGCCGCCAGACTGTCACGAACAAAAGACTGCCAACTCTCAGTCCGTACTGTGTGCAGTGCCCGCTTAAACACGGCTTTGGCCCGCCTGTACCGCGCAAGCGTGGCCTCACGAATGTGATCGCCTACGCTGCGCTGGTAATGCCGCCGCGCTCTTCTGCATTCGCGTCGGAGACGCTGCAGCTCAGGGTTCCAAGGTGCCTTAGGCATTTTCCCTGTGTGGGCCAACGGGACTGCGCCTGTTGCTGCTGTCTGTATGGCCGCCGTCAGATCTTCTGCAGCTTTGTCAACGTCCACAACGCGATCCATTGGCCAATTCGGTATCACTAGATTACCTCTTAGTCGATCCCAATTAGCCTTTCGCCAGTTGTACTTGACGGTGCCGTTCACCTGGTCTTCAGGAGGAGGCTCCCCATCATAGGCTACAGTGAATGTGATCAGATTGTGGTCACTTAGTGTCATTCCCCGCCATACCTTCCAGTTCTCCGCACGGAGATGCTCGTGTGCACTCTTCAGTGTCACATCGATATTCGAGGTCGCTCCACGGCGGCCTTCGAAAGTTGGTGGGAAGTTTGGTCGGTTCAGCACTTCTAGTCTGAGCTCGTGAATTGCTTCAGCGAGTCTCTCACCTCGCCTGGCGGCGCGTCGAGCACCAAGAGGCGTGATGTCACTGTGCCATAGGGGTGACATGGCATTTGCGTCCATTGTGCAAATCAGCAAGTCATTGCGGTAGAACCCAACCGCCTCTTTTAACTGGTCGATATACGGTCTTTCTCTGTGCCTGTACTGAAAGTACATATTTAGCACGAAAAAGGTGAAATCGCCAGTATTTATCTCAGCTAACACCATGCATCTGTT
>NW_026062408.1:22500-30000 GCF_023897955.1 Schistocerca gregaria
TCTGCTTACCAAAAGTGGCCCACTTGGCACTCCGATCCGAGTCGTTTGCTCGCGGCTTCAGCATATCAAGCAAGCCGGAGATCTCACCCATTTAAAGTTTGAGAATAGGTTGAGGTCGTTTCGGCCCCAAGGCCTCTAATCATTCGCTTTACCGGATGAGACTCGTACGAGCACCAGCTATCCTGAGGGAAACTTCGGAGGGAACCAGCTACTAGATGGTTCGATTAGTCTTTCGCCCCTATACCCAGCTCCGACGATCGATTTGCACGTCAGAATCGCTACGGACCTCCATCAGGGTTTCCCCTGACTTCGTCCTGGCCAGGCATAGTTCACCATCTTTCGGGTCCCAACGTGTACGCTCTAGGTGCGCCTCACCTCGCAATGAGGACGAGACGCCCCGGGAGTGCGGAGGCCGCCGCCCCGTGAAGGGCGGGGAAGCCCCATCCTCCCTCGGCCCGCGCAAGGCGAGACCTTCACTTTCATTACGCCTTTAGGTTTCGTACAGCCCAATGACTCGCGCACATGTTAGACTCCTTGGTCCGTGTTTCAAGACGGGTCGTGAAATTGTCCAAAGCTGAAGCGCCGCTGACGGGAGCGATTATTCCGCCCGAGAGCATCCCGAGCCAACAGCGGCGCGGGTCCGGGGCCGGGCCAGGTAGGTCCGTCATCCGGGAAGAACCGCGCGCGCTTGCCGGGAGCCCGAGCGCCCAAAGGGGCGAATCGACTCCTCCAGATATACCGCCGAGCAGCCAGCCAGGACACCGGGGCTCTGCCCAACAGACGCGAACCGAGGCCCGCGGAAGGACAGGCTGCGCACCCGGGCCGTAGGCCGGCACCCAGCGGGTCGCGACGTCCTACTAGGGGAGAAGTGCGGCCCACCGCACACCGGAACGGCCCCACCCCGCGGCGAGTGGAAAGGCAACCGGACACGACCCCGCCGCGGATTGCTCCGCGCGGGCGGCCGGCCCCATCTGCCGAGGGCGGGGGCCAGTGGCCGGATGGGCGTGAATCTCACCCGTTCGACCTTTCGGACTTCTCACGTTTACCCCAGAACGGTTTCACGTACTTTTGAACTCTCTCTTCAAAGTTCTTTTCAACTTTCCCTCACGGTACTTGTTCGCTATCGGTCTCGTGGTCATATTTAGTCTCAGATGGAGTTTACCACCCACTTGGAGCTGCACTCTCAAGCAACCCGACTCGAAGGAGAGGTCCCGCCGACGCTCGCACCGGCCGCTACGGGCCTGGCACCCTCTACGGGCCGTGGCCTCATTCAAGTTGGACTTGGGCTCGGCGCGAGGCGTCGGGGTAGTGGACCCTCCCGAACACCACATGCCACGACAGGCGGCAGCCTGCGGGGTTCGGTGCTGGACTCTTCCCTGTTCGCTCGCCGCTACTGGGGGAATCCTTGTTAGTTTCTTTTCCTCCGCTTAGTAATATGCTTAAATTCAGCGGGTAGTCTCGCCTGCTCTGAGGTCGTTGTACGAGGTGTCGCACGCCACACCGCCAGCCGGCTGTGCACGCTACCGAGAAAGCACCGGTATGCGAACCGCCAGGCGACGGGCGCGCATCGCACGTTTAAGGAGACGCGGCCGGCCACACAGGCGACCACGACACTCCCAGGCGCCCGAAGCGGGACAAACGCCGCGCGCTTCAGTATACGTAGCCGACCCTCAGCCAGACGTGGCCCGGGAACGGAATCCATGGACCGCAATGTGCGTTCGAAACGTCGATGTTCATGTGTCCTGCAGTTCACATGTCGACGCGCAATTTGCTGCGTTCTTCATCGACCCACGAGCCGAGTGATCCACCGTCCTGGGTGATCTTTATCTTTTCAGTTCTCCACCGTCTCTTTCAAGACAGTTGCAGAGGCGGGACTGAGGCGTTTGACGGCCCCTGTTCCATTACTTTGTGTCCAACGGCCTGACGGCCGATGGGCGTCGTACGGCTCCACACCGGAGCGGACAGGCACTCGGGCGAAAGTCATTCAAAACCGGCGCCAGGCGCCAGGTGCCGCAGGCCAGCCGCTCCAGAGCTTCAGCGCTCGTACCACACAACAACACTTGCGCTAGTTTTGAGAGGCACGCGTGGTTCCGCACGCGGCGCACGGCTACTGCCGTACAGGTAGCGTGTTGCGCGACACGACACGCACATCGAAAGACATGCAGTCTAGTCGGTAATGATCCTTCCGCAGGTTCACCTACGGAAACCTTGTTACGACTTTTACTTCCTCTAAATGATCAAGTTTGGTCATCTTTCCGGTAGCATCGGCAACGACAGAGTCGATGCCGCGTACCAGTCCGAAGACCTCACTAAATCATTCAATCGGTAGTAGCGACGGGCGGTGTGTACAAAGGGCAGGGACGTAATCAACGCGAGCTTATGACTCGCGCTTACTGGGAATTCCTCGTTCATGGGGAACAATTGCAAGCCCCAATCCCTAGCACGAAGGAGGTTCAGCGGGTTACCCCGACCTTTCGGCCTAGGAAGACACGCTGATTCCTTCAGTGTAGCGCGCGTGCGGCCCAGAACATCTAAGGGCATCACAGACCTGTTATTGCTCAATCTCGTGCGGCTAGAAGCCGCCTGTCCCTCTAAGAAGAAAAGTAATCGCTGACAGCACGAAGGATGTCACGCGACTAGTTAGCAGGCTAGAGTCTCGTTCGTTATCGGAATTAACCAGACAAATCGCTCCACCAACTAAGAACGGCCATGCACCACCACCCACCGAATCAAGAAAGAGCTATCAATCTGTCAATCCTTCCGGTGTCCGGGCCTGGTGAGGTTTCCCGTGTTGAGTCAAATTAAGCCGCAGGCTCCACTCCTGGTGGTGCCCTTCCGTCAATTCCTTTAAGTTTCAGCTTTGCAACCATACTTCCCCCGGAACCCAAAAGCTTTGGTTTCCCGGAGGCTGCCCGCCGAGTCATCGGAGGAACTGCGGCGGATCGCTGGCTGGCATCGTTTATGGTTAGAACTAGGGCGGTATCTGATCGCCTTCGAACCTCTAACTTTCGTTCTTGATTAATGAAAACATACTTGGCAAATGCTTTCGCTTCTGTTCGTCTTGCGACGATCCAAGAATTTCACCTCTAACGTCGCAATACGAATGCCCCCGCCTGTCCCTATTAATCATTACCTCGGGTTCCGAAAACCAACAAAATAGAACCGAGGTCCTATTCCATTATTCCATGCACACAGTATTCAGGCGGGCTTGCCTGCTTTAAGCACTCTAATTTGTTCAAAGTAAACGTGCCGGCCCACCGAGACACTCAACTAAGAGCACCCTGGTAGGATTTCAACGGGGTCCGCCTCGGGACGCGCAAGCACGCCTTCGGCTCGCCCCACCGGCAGGACGTCCCACGATACATGCCAGTTAAACACCGACGGGCGGTGAACCAACAGCGTGGGACACAAATCCAACTACGAGCTTTTTAACCGCAACAACTTTAATATACGCTATTGGAGCTGGAATTACCGCGGCTGCTGGCACCAGACTTGCCCTCCAATAGATACTCGTTAAAGGATTTAAAGTGTACTCATTCCGATTACGGGGCCTCGGATGAGTCCCGTATCGTTATTTTTCGTCACTACCTCCCCGTGCCGGGAGTGGGTAATTTGCGCGCCTGCTGCCTTCCTTGGATGTGGTAGCCGTTTCTCAGGCTCCCTCTCCGGAATCGAACCCTGATTCCCCGTTACCCGTTACAACCATGGTAGGCGCAGAACCTACCATCGACAGTTGATAAGGCAGACATTTGAAAGATGCGTCGCCGGTACGAGGACCGTGCGATCAGCCCAAAGTTATTCAGAGTCACCAAGGCAAACGGACCAGACGAGCCAATCCGATTGGTTTTGATCTAATAAAAGCGTCCCTTCCATCTCTGGTCGGGACTCTGTTTGCATGTATTAGCTCTAGAATTACCACAGTTATCCAAGTAACGTGGGTACGATCTAAGGAACCATAACTGATTTAATGAGCCATTCGCGGTTTCACCTTAATGCGGCTTGTACTGAGACATGCATGGCTTAATCTTTGAGACAAGCATATGACTACTGGCAGGATCAACCAGGGAGCTGCGTCAACGAGAGCTGAGCAGCCGGCCGCCCGGGAGTGTGTCCCGAGGGCCCGCGCGAACACGCAAGCGTCCGCTCAATTATTCTGCAAACAGGAGGAGGCTGAGCTCCCCTGCACGATACACCTCGAAACCCTCTCAGGTCCCGGCGGCGCGCAGCGCCGTCCTAAGTACTTGGTCGGGTTCGAGAGAGGCGCAATCGCCCGGAGATGGGCGAGTAGACGCTTTCAGTGCGAACACCCGTGCTCCCAACTGAGCTTGCTGCTGCCGACAGAGGCCCGGGAGCGTGCTGTCGTGGCATTGCCGGCGGGAAACAACACGCGCCACCTACGGTGACCGGCAGCTCCAACGCCAGCGCCACAGAAGGGCAAAGCCCCACTTGGGTGCAGAAGCGAACTCTCCCAGCACAGCGCACGCGCCAACACGTCCGCAGAGCTGCGATACAAACCACCTGCGAGAACCGCTGGGGGCGACCGAGCAGCAGACGGCGTCGCGACGCCGAGTGCCGGGCGGCGGCGCATCCTCAACGCACACAGTCCGCAATCGGACCAGCACACTGCAGATGTCCACCGCGCTTCGCACCGGGCTCGGCAGAACCCACTTTGGCCGCCTGGCGCCGCGCGCAGGGTGCGCCGGCGCATAGCTGGGACGCCAGCCGGGCCCGTCGGCCGGCGCTCCTGCCACTGGGCGCCCCCCACCAGCCGGCTGTAGTGCGTGCGCTCACGCAGCGCGCGGCCAGCACGCCGGGCGGCCCCCCCTCACCGGCCGGGGACTGTCCCGCCAAGCCACAGCCTCGTATCGCTTCATACCCACATGGCCAACTCAGGTTCGGGGGCATGGCGGGTACCGCCGAAACAACCGGTTCATAGATGTACCGATCGTCGCTATCACCGATGCACCTGCAGCGCGAACAACCGCTCAACAACTGATTTCCAGTTCATTTGCGGATCTTTGGCAGCAAACGTATACGTCAATCTACATTTGCGAAATCTACGATTCTGGCATGCCTGCATGTTATGTGTCACGACACGCTACATCAGCCCACATACACACTGCGGCATGTACACGAGAGAACACGTGGAAGATGGTCCGCGCACGTGTGCAATGTCCCTTGCGCGGTCGACTGTCAACCGGCCTCTGTAGCATGTCGCAGATGTGGAACGCGGTCCACCGTGCTATCATGTTGTGTGGGGCAATACGATTAAATAGGAAAACCCTCGTCGCTACATCAACAGACGGCTCACGCTGATTCCCGGCAGAGGGAGGAGGGGGGGGGGGGGGGGCCAACATGCAATACTTTCGTCCGTACCTACCTACCACATGTCTGTACGGCGTACAACAGTGCAATCTCGCTGTAATGGGGAGACGAGACAAGTAGCATCGTGCACAACATATGGCCCTTATGATTCGCCATTGTAGGGCGCAGCCGGTGTACGGTCAAGCATGTGCCACATTATGTCACTCAGTACGTAACGACGGATGATCAGTGTGGGTTACGCGTACATCAGCGGACAGTCCACACAGGCCGTACCACAACGTACACTGACTGCATCGACAACCGAATGCAACTGAACAGCTGCAAGGCTCATTTCACAAACAAACGCCTGACCGACCAGCTTGGAAGGGCAGGAGGGGAGGGCGATATTCGTTCTGTAGCGGTACACCCTTCCAGTGGTTAGCGGGACTGTGTAGAAAGTACGCAACACTCGAAAGACCTTTATGTGAGGGTACGCACCATGGCATCAAGAAATACACATGACACCAGAGGATCCAAGCAGTGAACTATGTTCAGAGGGTTGCTGTTAGGCAAAGCTACATTCCTGTGACGTTACATGTGACAGTTAAGGTGCAGTGTAAGTTAGGTTAAGGTGCAGCGTAAGTTAGGTTAAGGTGCAGCGTAAGTTAGGTTAAGGTGCAGCGTAAGTTAGGTTAAGGTGCAGCGTAACTTGGGTTAAGGTGCAGCGTAACTTGGGTTAAGGTGCAGCGTAACTTGGGTTAAGGTGCAGCGTAACTTGGGTTAAGGTGCAGCGTAACTTGGGTTAAGGTGCAGCGTAACTTGGGTTAAGGTGCAGCGTAACTTGGGTTAAGGTGCAGCGTAACTTGGGTTAAGGTGCAGCGTAACTTGGGTTAAGGTGCAGCGTAACTTGGGTTAAGGTGCAGCGTAACTTGGGTTAAGGTGCAGCGTAACTTGGGTTAAGGTGCAGCGTAACTTGGGTTAAGGTGCAGCGTAACTTGGGTTAAGGTGCAGCGTAACTTGGGTTAAGGTGCAGCGTAACTTGGGTTAAGGTGCAGCGTAACTTGGGTTAAGGTGCAGCGTAACTTGGGTTAAGGTGCAGCGTAACTTGGGTTAAGGTGCAGCGTAACTTGGGTTAAGGTGCAGCGTAACTTGGGTTAAGGTGCAGCGTAACTTGGGTTAAGGTGCAGCGTAACTTGGGTTAAGGTGCAGCGTAACTTGGGTTAAGGTGCAGCGTAACTTAGGTTAAGGTGCCAACGTGGGTTAGGTTAAGGGCCAACGTGGGTTAGGTTAAGGGCCAACGTGGGTTAGGTTAAGGGCCAACGTGGGTTAGGTTAAGGGCCAACGTGGGTTAGGTTAAGGGCCAACGTGGGTTAGGTTAAGGGCCAACGTGGGTTAGGTTAAGGGCCAACGTGGGTTAGGTTAAGGGCCAACGTGGGTTAGGTTAAGGGCCAACGTGGGTTAGGTTAAGGGCCAACGTGGGTTAGGTTAAGGGCCAACGTGGGTTAGGTTAAGGGCCAACGTGGGTTAGGTTAAGGGCCAACGTGGGTTAGGTTAAGGGCCAACGTGGGTTAGGTTAAGGGCCAACGTGGGTTAGGTTAAGGGCCAACGTGGGTTAGGTTAAGGGCCAACGTGGGTTAGGTTAAGGGCCAACGTGGGTTAGGTTAAGGGCCAACGTGGGTTAGGTTAAGGGCCAACGTGGGTTAGGTTAAGGGCCAACGTGGGTTAGGTTGCCAGAGATGTGTCAAATCAGGATGTACGTTTGGCTGGTGTCAGGTGGTGGGTTGGTTCGATGCCTTTATAAGGAGTGTGGCCAAAGGGTATTTTATTACTTGTACCTTTTGTGTTGTGGCGTGGCGTTGCGTCCTGTGTTGATACTGGGTGGACCACTGTGGGTGTTGCTGGCTGATTTGAGCTGCGTTGTTTGCGGGTGGTGTGAGACATTCTGTCTTATTAGTGGACGTGACGTTCCTCTTGTCGTTCTTTGGATAGTGTCCTGTGGCAGCGAGGATAAAATGGATGTTGTTGAACGATAGTGCTTTGGTGCTTTCGCTTTGTTACACACAGAGTGGACTGTGAGATAGGGTGACTGGGTCGAGTGCGGTTCACACTGTCCTCCCCAGTTTACAGTATGTATCATCTATGTATGTGGTCCTGCATCATTTACTAAGCAGGGACGTCAGACGACTGAAATATTAG
>NW_026062408.1:37500-40000 GCF_023897955.1 Schistocerca gregaria
TCGTTAAAGGATTTAAAGTGTACTCATTCCGATTACGGGGCCTCGGATGAGTCCCGTATCGTTATTTTTCGTCACTACCTCCCCGTGCCGGGAGTGGGTAATTTGCGCGCCTGCTGCCTTCCTTGGATGTGGTAGCCGTTTCTCAGGCTCCCTCTCCGGAATCGAACCCTGATTCCCCGTTACCCGTTACAACCATGGTAGGCGCAGAACCTACCATCGACAGTTGATAAGGCAGACATTTGAAAGATGCGTCGCCGGTACGAGGACCGTGCGATCAGCCCAAAGTTATTCAGAGTCACCAAGGCAAACGGACCAGACGAGCCAATCCGATTGGTTTTGATCTAATAAAAGCGTCCCTTCCATCTCTGGTCGGGACTCTGTTTGCATGTATTAGCTCTAGAATTACCACAGTTATCCAAGTAACGTGGGTACGATCTAAGGAACCATAACTGATTTAATGAGCCATTCGCGGTTTCACCTTAATGCGGCTTGTACTGAGACATGCATGGCTTAATCTTTGAGACAAGCATATGACTACTGGCAGGATCAACCAGGGAGCTGCGTCAACGAGAGCTGAGCAGCCGGCCGCCCGGGAGTGTGTCCCGAGGGCCCGCGCGAACACGCAAGCGTCCGCTCAATTATTCTGCAAACAGGAGGAGGCTGAGCTCCCCTGCACGATACACCTCGAAACCCTCTCAGGTCCCGGCGGCGCGCAGCGCCGTCCTAAGTACTTGGTCGGGTTCGAGAGAGGCGCAATCGCCCGGAGATGGGCGAGTAGACGCTTTCAGTGCGAACACCCGTGCTCCCAACTGAGCTTGCCGCTGCCGACAGAGGCCCGGGAGCGTGCTGTCGTGGCATTGCCGGCGGGAAACAACACGCGCCACCTACGGTGACCGGCAGCTCCAACGCCAGCGCCACAGAAGGGCAAAGCCCCACTTGGGTGCAGAAGCGAACTCTCCCAGCACAGCGCACGCGCCAACACGTCCGCAGAGCTGCGATACAAACCACCTGCGAGAACCGCTGGGGGCGACCGAGCAGCAGACGGCGTCGCGACGCCGAGTGCCGGGCGGCGGCGCATCCTCAACGCACACAGTCCGCAATCGGACCAGCACACTGCAGATGTCCACCGCGCTTCGCACCGGGCTCGGCAGAACCCACTTTGGCCGCCTGGCGCCGCGCGCAGGGTGCGCCGGCGCATAGCTGGGACGCCAGCCGGGCCCGTCGGCCGGCGCTCCTGCCACTGGGCGCCCCCCACCAGCCGGCTGTAGTGCGTGCGCTCACGCAGCGCGCGGCCAGCACGCCGGGCGGCCCCCCCTCACCGGCCGGGGACTGTCCCGCCAAGCCACAGCCTCGTATCGCTTCATACCCACATGGCCAACTCAGGTTCGGGGGCATGGCGGGTACCGCCGAAACAACCGGTTCATAGATGTACCGATCGTCGCTATCACCGATGCACCTGCAGCGCGAACAACCGCTCAACAACTGATTTCCAGTTCATTTGCGGATCTTTGGCAGCAAACGTATACGTCAATCTACATTTGCGAAATCTACGATTCTGGCATGCCTGCATGTTATGTGTCACGACACGCTACATCAGCCCACATACACACTGCGGCATGTACACGAGAGAACACGTGGAAGATGGTCCGCGCACGTGTGCAATGTCCCTTGCGCGGTCGACTGTCAACCGGCCTCTGTAGCATGTCGCAGATGTGGAACGCGGTCCACCGTGCTATCATGTTGTGTGGGGCAATACGATTAAATAGGAAAACCCTCGTCGCTACATCAACAGACGGCTCACGCTGATTCCCGGCAGAGGGAGGAGGGGGGGGGGGGGGGGCCAACATGCAATACTTTCGTCCGTACCTACCTACCACATGTCTGTACGGCGTACAACAGTGCAATCTCGCTGTAATGGGGAGACGAGACAAGTAGCATCGTGCACAACATATGGCCCTTATGATTCGCCATTGTAGGGCGCAGCCGGTGTACGGTCAAGCATGTGCCACATTATGTCACTCAGTACGTAACGACGGATGATCAGTGTGGGTTACGCGTACATCAGCGGACAGTCCAAACAGGCCGTACCACAACGTACACTGACTGCATCGACAACCGAATGCAACTGAACAGCTGCAAGGCTCATTTCACAAACAAACGCCTGACCGACCAGCTTGGAAGGGCAGGAGGGGAGGGCGATATTCGTTCTGTAGCGGTACACCCTTCCAGTGGTTAGCGGGACTGTGTAGAAAGTACGCAACACTCGAAAGACCTTTATGTGAGGGTACGCACCATGGCATCAAGAAATACACATGACACCAGAGGATCCAAGCAGTGAACTATGTTCAGAGGGTTGCTGTTAGGCAAAGCTACATTCCTGTGACGTTACATGTGACAGTTAAGGTGCAGTGTAAGTTAGGTTAAGGTGCAGCGTAAGTTAGGTTAAGGTGCAGCGTAAGTTAGGTTAAGGTGCAGCGTAAGTTAGGTTAAGGTGCAGCGT
>NW_026062408.1:50000-52500 GCF_023897955.1 Schistocerca gregaria
TGCTGTCGTGGCATTGCCGGCGGGAAACAACACGCGCCACCTACGGTGACCGGCAGCTCCAACGCCAGCGCCACAGAAGGGCAAAGCCCCACTTGGGTGCAGAAGCGAACTCTCCCAGCACAGCGCACGCGCCAACACGTCCGCAGAGCTGCGATACAAACCACCTGCGAGAACCGCTGGGGGCGACCGAGCAGCAGACGGCGTCGCGACGCCGAGTGCCGGGCGGCGGCGCATCCTCAACGCACACAGTCCGCAATCGGACCAGCACACTGCAGATGTCCACCGCGCTTCGCACCGGGCTCGGCAGAACCCACTTTGGCCGCCTGGCGCCGCGCGCAGGGTGCGCCGGCGCATAGCTGGGACGCCAGCCGGGCCCGTCGGCCGGCGCTCCTGCCACTGGGCGCCCCCCACCAGCCGGCTGTAGTGCGTGCGCTCACGCAGCGCGCGGCCAGCACGCCGGGCGGCCCCCCCTCACCGGCCGGGGACTGTCCCGCCAAGCCACAGCCTCGTATCGCTTCATACCCACATGGCCAACTCAGGTTCGGGGGCATGGCGGGTACCGCCGAAACAACCGGTTCATAGATGTACCGATCGTCGCTATCACCGATGCACCTGCAGCGCGAACAACCGCTCAACAACTGATTTCCAGTTCATTTGCGGATCTTTGGCAGCAAACGTATACGTCAATCTACATTTGCGAAATCTACGATTCTGGCATGCCTGCATGTTATGTGTCACGACACGCTACATCAGCCCACATACACACTGCGGCATGTACACGAGAGAACACGTGGAAGATGGTCCGCGCACGTGTGCAATGTCCCTTGCGCGGTCGACTGTCAACCGGCCTCTGTAGCATGTCGCAGATGTGGAACGCGGTCCACCGTGCTATCATGTTGTGTGGGGCAATACGATTAAATAGGAAAACCCTCGTCGCTACATCAACAGACGGCTCACGCTGATTCCCGGCAGAGGGAGGAGGGGGGGGGGGGGGGGGGCCAACATGCAATACTTTCGTCCGTACCTACCTACCACATGTCTGTACGGCGTACAACAGTGCAATCTCGCTGTAATGGGGAGACGAGACAAGTAGCATCGTGCACAACATATGGCCCTTATGATTCGCCATTGTAGGGCGCAGCCGGTGTACGGTCAAGCATGTGCCACATTATGTCACTCAGTACGTAACGACGGATGATCAGTGTGGGTTACGCGTACATCAGCGGACAGTCCACACAGGCCGTACCACAACGTACACTGACTGCATCGACAACCGAATGCAACTGAACAGCTGCAAGGCTCATTTCACAAACAAACGCCTGACCGACCAGCTTGGAAGGGCAGGAGGGGAGGGCGATATTCGTTCTGTAGCGGTACACCCTTCCAGTGGTTAGCGGGACTGTGTAGAAAGTACGCAACACTCGAAAGACCTTTATGTGAGGGTACGCACCATGGCATCAAGAAATACACATGACACCAGAGGATCCAAGCAGTGAACTATGTTCAGAGGGTTGCTGTTAGGCAAAGCTACATTCCTGTGACGTTACATGTGACAGTTAAGGTGCAGTGTAAGTTAGGTTAAGGTGCAGCGTAAGTTAGGTTAAGGTGCAGCGTAAGTTAGGTTAAGGTGCAGCGTAACTTAGGTTAAGGTGCAGCGTAACTTAGGTTAAGGTGCAGCGTAACTTAGGTTAAGGTGCAGCGTAACTTGGGTTAAGGTGCAGCGTAAGTTAGGTTAAGGTGCAGCGTAAGTTAGGTTAAGGTGCAGCGTAACTTAGGTTAAGGTGCAGCGTAAGTTAGGTTAAGGTGCAGCGTAAGTTAGGTTAAGGTGCAGCGTAAGTTAGGTTAAGGTGCAGCGTAACTTGGGTTAAGGTGCAGCGTAACTTGGGTTAAGGTGCAGCGTAACTTGGGTTAAGGTGCAGCGTAACTTGGGTTAAGGTGCAGCGTAACTTGGGTTAAGGTGCAGCGTAACTTGGGTTAAGGTGCAGCGTAACTTGGGTTAAGGTGCAGCGTAACTTGGGTTAAGGTGCAGCGTAACTTGGGTTAAGGTGCAGCGTAACTTGGGTTAAGGTGCAGCGTAACTTGGGTTAAGGTGCAGCGTAACTTGGGTTAAGGTGCAGCGTAACTTGGGTTAAGGTGCAGCGTAACTTGGGTTAAGGTGCAGCGTAACTTGGGTTAAGGTGCAGCGTAACTTGGGTTAAGGTGCAGCGTAACTTGGGTTAAGGTGCAGCGTAACTTGGGTTAAGGTGCAGCGTAACTTAGGTTAAGGTGCAGCGTAACTTAGGTTAAGGGGCCAACGTGGGTTAGGTTAAGGGGCCAACGTGGGTTAGGTTAAGGGCCAACGTGGGTTAGGTTAAGGGCCAACGTGGGTTAGGTTAAGGGCCAACGTGGGTTAGGTTAAGGGCCAACGTGGGTTAGGTTAAGGGCCAACGTGGGTTAGGTTAAGGGCCAACGTGGGTTAGGTTAAGGGCCAACGTGGGTTAGGTTAAGGGCCAACGTGGGT
>NW_026062408.1:60000-62500 GCF_023897955.1 Schistocerca gregaria
TCCTTCCGGTGTCCGGGCCTGGTGAGGTTTCCCGTGTTGAGTCAAATTAAGCCGCAGGCTCCACTCCTGGTGGTGCCCTTCCGTCAATTCCTTTAAGTTTCAGCTTTGCAACCATACTTCCCCCGGAACCCAAAAGCTTTGGTTTCCCGGAGGCTGCCCGCCGAGTCATCGGAGGAACTGCGGCGGATCGCTGGCTGGCATCGTTTATGGTTAGAACTAGGGCGGTATCTGATCGCCTTCGAACCTCTAACTTTCGTTCTTGATTAATGAAAACATACTTGGCAAATGCTTTCGCTTCTGTTCGTCTTGCGACGATCCAAGAATTTCACCTCTAACGTCGCAATACGAATGCCCCCGCCTGTCCCTATTAATCATTACCTCGGGTTCCGAAAACCAACAAAATAGAACCGAGGTCCTATTCCATTATTCCATGCACACAGTATTCAGGCGGGCTTGCCTGCTTTAAGCACTCTAATTTGTTCAAAGTAAACGTGCCGGCCCACCGAGACACTCAACTAAGAGCACCCTGGTAGGATTTCAACGGGGTCCGCCTCGGGACGCGCAAGCACGCCTTCGGCTCGCCCCACCGGCAGGACGTCCCACGATACATGCCAGTTAAACACCGACGGGCGGTGAACCAACAGCGTGGGACACAAATCCAACTACGAGCTTTTTAACCGCAACAACTTTAATATACGCTATTGGAGCTGGAATTACCGCGGCTGCTGGCACCAGACTTGCCCTCCAATAGATACTCGTTAAAGGATTTAAAGTGTACTCATTCCGATTACGGGGCCTCGGATGAGTCCCGTATCGTTATTTTTCGTCACTACCTCCCCGTGCCGGGAGTGGGTAATTTGCGCGCCTGCTGCCTTCCTTGGATGTGGTAGCCGTTTCTCAGGCTCCCTCTCCGGAATCGAACCCTGATTCCCCGTTACCCGTTACAACCATGGTAGGCGCAGAACCTACCATCGACAGTTGATAAGGCAGACATTTGAAAGATGCGTCGCCGGTACGAGGACCGTGCGATCAGCCCAAAGTTATTCAGAGTCACCAAGGCAAACGGACCAGACGAGCCAATCCGATTGGTTTTGATCTAATAAAAGCGTCCCTTCCATCTCTGGTCGGGACTCTGTTTGCATGTATTAGCTCTAGAATTACCACAGTTATCCAAGTAACGTGGGTACGATCTAAGGAACCATAACTGATTTAATGAGCCATTCGCGGTTTCACCTTAATGCGGCTTGTACTGAGACATGCATGGCTTAATCTTTGAGACAAGCATATGACTACTGGCAGGATCAACCAGGGAGCTGCGTCAACGAGAGCTGAGCAGCCGGCCGCCCGGGAGTGTGTCCCGAGGGCCCGCGCGAACACGCAAGCGTCCGCTCAATTATTCTGCAAACAGGAGGAGGCTGAGCTCCCCTGCACGATACACCTCGAAACCCTCTCAGGTCCCGGCGGCGCGCAGCGCCGTCCTAAGTACTTGGTCGGGTTCGAGAGAGGCGCAATCGCC
This sequence comes from Schistocerca gregaria, assembly GCF_023897955.1. Classification (NCBI taxonomy): domain Eukaryota; kingdom Metazoa; phylum Arthropoda; class Insecta; order Orthoptera; family Acrididae; genus Schistocerca; species Schistocerca gregaria. The sequence goes on from NW_026062408.1 coordinate 61,517, forward strand.
CGGAGATGGGCGAGTAGACGCTTTCAGTGCGAACACCCGTGCTCCCAACTGAGCTTGCCGCTGCCGACAGAGGCCCGGGAGCGTGCTGTCGTGGCATTGCCGGCGGGAAACAACACGCGCCACCTACGGTGACCGGCAGCTCCAACGCCAGCGCCACAGAAGGGCAAAGCCCCACTTGGGTGCAGAAGCGAACTCTCCCAGCACAGCGCACGCGCCAACACGTCCGCAGAGCTGCGATACAAACCACCTGCGAGAACCGCTGGGGGCGACCGAGCAGCAGACGGCGTCGCGACGCCGAGTGCCGGGCGGCGGCGCATCCTCAACGCACACAGTCCGCAATCGGACCAGCACACTGCAGATGTCCACCGCGCTTCGCACCGGGCTCGGCAGAACCCACTTTGGCCGCCTGGCGCCGCGCGCAGGGTGCGCCGGCGCATAGCTGGGACGCCAGCCGGGCCCGTCGGCCGGCGCTCCTGCCACTGGGCGCCCCCCACCAGCCGGCTGTAGTGCGTGCGCTCACGCAGCGCGCGGCCAGCACGCCGGGCGGCCCCCCCTCACCGGCCGGGGACTGTCCCGCCAAGCCACAGCCTCGTATCGCTTCATACCCACATGGCCAACTCAGGTTCGGGGGCATGGCGGGTACCGCCGAAACAACCGGTTCATAGATGTACCGATCGTCGCTATCACCGATGCACCTGCAGCGCGAACAACCGCTCAACAACTGATTTCCAGTTCATTTGCGGATCTTTGGCAGCAAACGTATACGTCAATCTACATTTGCGAAATCTACGATTCTGGCATGCCTGCATGTTATGTGTCACGACACGCTACATCAGCCCACATACACACTGCGGCATGTACACGAGAGAACACGTGGAAGATGGTCCGCGCACGTGTGCAATGTCCCTTGCGCGGTCGACTGTCAACCGGCCTCTGTAGCATGTCGCAGATGTGGAACGCGGTCCACCGTGCTATCATGTTGTG
>NW_026062408.1:72500-75000 GCF_023897955.1 Schistocerca gregaria
CCCGTGCTCCCAACTGAGCTTGCCGCTGCCGACAGAGGCCCGGGAGCGTGCTGTCGTGGCATTGCCGGCGGGAAACAACACGCGCCACCTACGGTGACCGGCAGCTCCAACGCCAGCGCCACAGAAGGGCAAAGCCCCACTTGGGTGCAGAAGCGAACTCTCCCAGCACAGCGCACGCGCCAACACGTCCGCAGAGCTGCGATACAAACCACCTGCGAGAACCGCTGGGGGCGACCGAGCAGCAGACGGCGTCGCGACGCCGAGTGCCGGGCGGCGGCGCATCCTCAACGCACACAGTCCGCAATCGGACCAGCACACTGCAGATGTCCACCGCGCTTCGCACCGGGCTCGGCAGAACCCACTTTGGCCGCCTGGCGCCGCGCGCAGGGTGCGCCGGCGCATAGCTGGGACGCCAGCCGGGCCCGTCGGCCGGCGCTCCTGCCACTGGGCGCCCCCCACCAGCCGGCTGTAGTGCGTGCGCTCACGCAGCGCGCGGCCAGCACGCCGGGCGGCCCCCCCTCACCGGCCGGGGACTGTCCCGCCAAGCCACAGCCTCGTATCGCTTCATACCCACATGGCCAACTCAGGTTCGGGGGCATGGCGGGTACCGCCGAAACAACCGGTTCATAGATGTACCGATCGTCGCTATCACCGATGCACCTGCAGCGCGAACAACCGCTCAACAACTGATTTCCAGTTCATTTGCGGATCTTTGGCAGCAAACGTATACGTCAATCTACATTTGCGAAATCTACGATTCTGGCATGCCTGCATGTTATGTGTCACGACACGCTACATCAGCCCACATACACACTGCGGCATGTACACGAGAGAACACGTGGAAGATGGTCCGCGCACGTGTGCAATGTCCCTTGCGCGGTCGACTGTCAACCGGCCTCTGTAGCATGTCGCAGATGTGGAACGCGGTCCACCGTGCTATCATGTTGTGTGGGGCAATACGATTAAATAGGAAAACCCTCGTCGCTACATCAACAGACGGCTCACGCTGATTCCCGGCAGAGGGAGGAGGGGGGGGGGGGGGCCAACATGCAATACTTTCGTCCGTACCTACCTACCACATGTCTGTACGGCGTACAACAGTGCAATCTCGCTGTAATGGGGAGACGAGACAAGTAGCATCGTGCACAACATATGGCCCTTATGATTCGCCATTGTAGGGCGCAGCCGGTGTACGGTCAAGCATGTGCCACATTATGTCACTCAGTACGTAACGACGGATGATCAGTGTGGGTTACGCGTACATAAGCGGACAGTCCACACAGGCCGTACCACAACGTACACTGACTGCATCGACAACCGAATGCAACTGAACAGCTGCAAGGCTCATTTCACAAACAAACGCCTGACCGACCAGCTTGGAAGGGCAGGAGGGGAGGGCGATATTCGTTCTGTAGCGGTACACCCTTCCAGTGGTTAGCGGGACTGTGTAGAAAGTACGCAACACTCGAAAGACCTTTATGTGAGGGTACGCACCATGGCATCAAGAAATACACATGACACCAGAGGATCCAAGCAGTGAACTATGTTCAGAGGGTTGCTGTTAGGCAAAGCTACATTCCTGTGACGTTACATGTGACAGTTAAGGTGCAGTGTAAGTTAGGTTAAGGTGCAGCGTAAGTTAGGTTAAGGTGCAGCGTAAGTTAGGTTAAGGTGCAGCGTAAGTTAGGTTAAGGTGCAGCGTAAGTTAGGTTAAGGTGCAGCGTAAGTTAGGTTAAGGTGCAGCGTAACTTAGGTTAAGGTGCAGCGTAACTTAGGTTAAGGTGCAGCGTAAGTTAGGTTAAGGTGCAGCGTAAGTTAGGTTAAGGTGCAGCGTAACTTAGGTTAAGGTGCAGCGTAAGTTAGGTTAAGGTGCAGCGTAAGTTAGGTTAAGGTGCAGCGTAACTTGGGTTAAGGTGCAGCGTAACTTGGGTTAAGGTGCAGCGTAACTTGGGTTAAGGTGCAGCGTAACTTGGGTTAAGGTGCAGCGTAACTTGGGTTAAGGTGCAGCGTAACTTGGGTTAAGGTGCAGCGTAACTTGGGTTAAGGTGCAGCGTAACTTGGGTTAAGGTGCAGCGTAACTTGGGTTAAGGTGCAGCGTAACTTGGGTTAAGGTGCAGCGTAACTTGGGTTAAGGTGCAGCGTAACTTGGGTTAAGGTGCAGCGTAACTTGGGTTAAGGTGCAGCGTAACTTGGGTTAAGGTGCAGCGTAACTTGGGTTAAGGTGCAGCGTAACTTGGGTTAAGGTGCAGCGTAACTTGGGTTAAGGTGCAGCGTAACTTGGGTTAAGGTGCAGCGTAACTTGGGTTAAGGTGCAGCGTAACTTGGGTTAAGGTGCAGCGTAACTTGGGTTAAGGTGCAGCGTAACTTGGGTTAAGGTGCAGCGTAACTTGGGTTAAGGTGCAGCGTAACTTAGGTTAAGGGGCCAACGTGGGTTAGGTTAAGGGGCCAACGTGGGTTAGGTTAAGGGCCAACGTGGGTTAGGTTAAGGGCCAACGTGGGT
>NW_026062408.1:82500-89003 GCF_023897955.1 Schistocerca gregaria
CGTTCGTTATCGGAATTAACCAGACAAATCGCTCCACCAACTAAGAACGGCCATGCACCACCACCCACCGAATCAAGAAAGAGCTATCAATCTGTCAATCCTTCCGGTGTCCGGGCCTGGTGAGGTTTCCCGTGTTGAGTCAAATTAAGCCGCAGGCTCCACTCCTGGTGGTGCCCTTCCGTCAATTCCTTTAAGTTTCAGCTTTGCAACCATACTTCCCCCGGAACCCAAAAGCTTTGGTTTCCCGGAGGCTGCCCGCCGAGTCATCGGAGGAACTGCGGCGGATCGCTGGCTGGCATCGTTTATGGTTAGAACTAGGGCGGTATCTGATCGCCTTCGAACCTCTAACTTTCGTTCTTGATTAATGAAAACATACTTGGCAAATGCTTTCGCTTCTGTTCGTCTTGCGACGATCCAAGAATTTCACCTCTAACGTCGCAATACGAATGCCCCCGCCTGTCCCTATTAATCATTACCTCGGGTTCCGAAAACCAACAAAATAGAACCGAGGTCCTATTCCATTATTCCATGCACACAGTATTCAGGCGGGCTTGCCTGCTTTAAGCACTCTAATTTGTTCAAAGTAAACGTGCCGGCCCACCGAGACACTCAACTAAGAGCACCCTGGTAGGATTTCAACGGGGTCCGCCTCGGGACGCGCAAGCACGCCTTCGGCTCGCCCCACCGGCAGGACGTCCCACGATACATGCCAGTTAAACACCGACGGGCGGTGAACCAACAGCGTGGGACACAAATCCAACTACGAGCTTTATTAACCGCAACAACTTTAATATACGCTATTGGAGCTGGAATTACCGCGGCTGCTGGCACCAGACTTGCCCTCCAATAGATACTCGTTAAAGGATTTAAAGTGTACTCATTCCGATTACGGGGCCTCGGATGAGTCCCGTATCGTTATTTTTCGTCACTACCTCCCCGTGCCGGGAGTGGGTAATTTGCGCGCCTGCTGCCTTCCTTGGATGTGGTAGCCGTTTCTCAGGCTCCCTCTCCGGAATCGAACCCTGATTCCCCGTTACCCGTTACAACCATGGTAGGCGCAGAACCTACCATCGACAGTTGATAAGGCAGACATTTGAAAGATGCGTCGCCGGTACGAGGACCGTGCGATCAGCCCAAAGTTATTCAGAGTCACCAAGGCAAACGGACCAGACGAGCCAATCCGATTGGTTTTGATCTAATAAAAGCGTCCCTTCCATCTCTGGTCGGGACTCTGTTTGCATGTATTAGCTCTAGAATTACCACAGTTATCCAAGTAACGTGGGTACGATCTAAGGAACCATAACTGATTTAATGAGCCATTCGCGGTTTCACCTTAATGCGGCTTGTACTGAGACATGCATGGCTTAATCTTTGAGACAAGCATATGACTACTGGCAGGATCAACCAGGGAGCTGCGTCAACGAGAGCTGAGCAGCCGGCCGCCCGGGAGTGTGTCCCGAGGGCCCGCGCGAACACGCAAGCGTCCGCTCAATTATTCTGCAAACAGGAGGAGGCTGAGCTCCCCTGCACGATACACCTCGAAACCCTCTCAGGTCCCGGCGGCGCGCAGCGCCGTCCTAAGTACTTGGTCGGGTTCGAGAGAGGCGCAATCGCCCGGAGATGGGCGAGTAGACGCTTTCAGTGCGAACACCCGTGCTCCCAACTGAGCTTGCCGCTGCCGACAGAGGCCCGGGAGCGTGCTGTCGTGGCATTGCCGGCGGGAAACAACACGCGCCACCTACGGTGACCGGCAGCTCCAACGCCAGCGCCACAGAAGGGCAAAGCCCCACTTGGGTGCAGAAGCGAACTCTCCCAGCACAGCGCACGCGCCAACACGTCCGCAGAGCTGCGATACAAACCACCTGCGAGAACCGCTGGGGGCGACCGAGCAGCAGACGGCGTCGCGACGCCGAGTGCCGGGCGGCGGCGCATCCTCAACGCACACAGTCCGCAATCGGACCAGCACACTGCAGATGTCCACCGCGCTTCGCACCGGGCTCGGCAGAACCCACTTTGGCCGCCTGGCGCCGCGCGCAGGGTGCGCCGGCGCATAGCTGGGACGCCAGCCGGGCCCGTCGGCCGGCGCTCCTGCCACTGGGCGCCCCCCACCAGCCGGCTGTAGTGCGTGCGCTCACGCAGCGCGCGGCCAGCACGCCGGGCGGCCCCCCCTCACCGGCCGGGGACTGTCCCGCCAAGCCACAGCCTCGTATCGCTTCATACCCACATGGCCAACTCAGGTTCGGGGCATGGCGGGTACCGCCGAAACAACCGGTTCATAGATGTACCGATCGTCGCTATCACCGATGCACCTGCAGCGCGAACAACCGCTCAACAACTGATTTCCAGTTCATTTGCGGATCTTTGGCAGCAAACGTATACGTCAATCTACATTTGCGAAATCTACGATTCTGGCATGCCTGCATGTTATGTGTCACGACACGCTACATCAGCCCACATACACACTGCGGCATGTACACGAGAGAACACGTGGAAGATGGTCCGCGCACGTGTGCAATGTCCCTTGCGCGGTCGACTGTCAACCGGCCTCTGTAGCATGTCGCAGATGTGGAACGCGGTCCACCGTGCTATCATGTTGTGTGGGGCAATACGATTAAATAGGAAAACCCTCGTCGCTACATCAACAGACGGCTCACGCTGATTCCCGGCAGAGGGAGGAGGGGGGGGCCAACATGCAATACTTTCGTCCGTACCTACCTACCACATGTCTGTACGGCGTACAACAGTGCAATCTCGCTGTAATGGGGAGACGAGACAAGTAGCATCGTGCACAACATATGGCCCTTATGATTCGCCATTGTAGGGCGCAGCCGGTGTACGGTCAAGCATGTGCCACATTATGTCACTCAGTACGTAACGACGGATGATCAGTGTGGGTTACGCGTACATCAGCGGACAGTCCACACAGGCCGTACCACAACGTACACTGACTGCATCGACAACCGAATGCAACTGAACAGCTGCAAGGCTCATTTCACAAACAAACGCCTGACCGACCAGCTTGGAAGGGCAGGAGGGGAGGGCGATATTCGTTCTGTAGCGGTACACCCTTCCAGTGGTTAGCGGGACTGTGTAGAAAGTACGCAACACTCGAAAGACCTTTATGTGAGGGTACGCACCATGGCATCAAGAAATACACATGACACCAGAGGATCCAAGCAGTGAACTATGTTCAGAGGGTTGCTGTTAGGCAAAGCTACATTCCTGTGACGTTACATGTGACAGTTAAGGTGCAGTGTAAGTTAGGTTAAGGTGCAGCGTAAGTTAGGTTAAGGTGCAGCGTAAGTTAGGTTAAGGTGCAGCGTAAGTTAGGTTAAGGTGCAGCGTAACTTAGGTTAAGGTGCAGCGTAACTTAGGTTAAGGTGCAGCGTAACTTAGGTTAAGGTGCAGCGTAAGTTAGGTTAAGGTGCAGCGTAAGTTAGGTTAAGGTGCAGCGTAACTTGGGTTAAGGTGCAGCGTAACTTGGGTTAAGGTGCAGCGTAACTTGGGTTAAGGTGCAGCGTAACTTGGGTTAAGGTGCAGCGTAACTTGGGTTAAGGTGCAGCGTAACTTGGGTTAAGGTGCAGCGTAACTTGGGTTAAGGTGCAGCGTAACTTGGGTTAAGGTGCAGCGTAACTTGGGTTAAGGTGCAGCGTAACTTGGGTTAAGGTGCAGCGTAACTTGGGTTAAGGTGCAGCGTAACTTGGGTTAAGGTGCAGCGTAACTTGGGTTAAGGTGCAGCGTAACTTGGGTTAAGGTGCAGCGTAACTTGGGTTAAGGTGCAGCGTAACTTGGGTTAAGGTGCAGCGTAACTTGGGTTAAGGTGCAGCGTAACTTGGGTTAAGGTGCAGCGTAACTTGGGTTAAGGTGCAGCGTAACTTGGGTTAAGGTGCAGCGTAACTTGGGTTAAGGTGCAGCGTAACTTGGGTTAAGGTGCAGCGTAACTTGGGTTAAGGTGCAGCGTAACTTGGGTTAAGGTGCAGCGTAACTTGGGTTAAGGTGCAGCGTAACTTGGGTTAAGGTGCAGCGTAACTTGGGTTAAGGTGCAGCGTAACTTGGGTTAAGGTGCAGCGTAACTTAGGTTAAGGTGCAGCGTAACTTAGGTTAAGGGGCCAACGTGGGTTAGGTTAAGGGGCCAACGTGGGTTAGGTTAAGGGCCAACGTGGGTTAGGTTAAGGGCCAACGTGGGTTAGGTTAAGGGCCAACGTGGGTTAGGTTAAGGGCCAACGTGGGTTAGGTTAAGGGCCAACGTGGGTTAGGTTAAGGGCCAACGTGGGTTAGGTTAAGGGCCAACGTGGGTTAGGTTAAGGGCCAACGTGGGTTAGGTTAAGGGCCAACGTGGGTTAGGTTAAGGGCCAACGTGGGTTAGGTTAAGGGCCAACGTGGGTTAGGTTAAGGGCCAACGTGGGTTAGGTTAAGGGCCAACGTGGGTTAGGTTAAGGGCCAACGTGGGTTAGGTTAAGGGCCAACGTGGGTTAGGTTAAGGGCCAACGTGGGTTAGGTTAAGGGCCAACGTGGGTTAGGTTAAGGGCCAACGTGGGTTAGGTTAAGGGCCAACGTGGGTTAGGTTAAGGGCCAACGTGGGTTAGGTTAAGGGCCAACGTGGGTTAGGTTGCCAGAGATGTGTCAAATCAGGATGTACGTTTGGCTGGTGTCAGGTGGTGGGTTGGTTCGATGCCTTTATAAGGAGTGTGGCCAAAGGGTATTTTATTACTTGTACCTTTTGTGTTGTGGCGTGGCGTTGCGTCCTGTGTTGATACTGGGTGGACCACTGTGGGTGTTGCTGGCTGATTTGAGCTGCGTTGTTTGCGGGTGGTGTGAGACATTCTGTCTTATTAGTGGACGTGACGTTCCTCTTGTCGTTCTTTGGATAGTGTCCTGTGGCAGCGAGGATAAAATGGATGTTGTTGAACGATAGTGCTTTGGTGCTTTCGCTTTGTTACACACAGAGTGGACTGTGAGATAGGGTGACTGGGTCGAGTGCGGTTCACACTGTCCTCCCCAGTTTACAGTATGTATCATCTATGTATGTGGTCCTGCATCATTTACTAAGCAGGGACGTCAGACGACTGAAATATTAGTTATGTACTGATGTAAAGCAGAATGCTTACCTTCCACCAGTGGGCGAGTATCGACTCTGCCCCAGCGTTGCCACCGCAGGAAGCGGTGTCGGAAACACTACCCGCACACCGTCACCACTGTGCGGGGGGACGGACCCTCTATATCCTCAGCGGCGCACTCTTTGCCACCGGGCGTCACGTCTCGCGGCCCGCCGTCCAGAGCATGTATTGGGACAGCGGGACTTTGGCTTTTGGGAGATAACTCTTCATGAAGTGGAAGATATAGGGGTGGACTGCAATGTACGATTGCGGGAAAAGTCCGCCGTACATCCGCTCGAGTTGCGAGTCGGGCGGTGGGGGTGGCGCATTCACAGGTGCGGCTGGAGTGACCGTCGGTCCACCACTTTTGACTCGATTTGCGTCACCTGCCGTGAAGAGGGGGTGCAGCAGGCGTTTTACTCTGGGTCGTCAAGCGGGCGCTGTAGGCGACATCGACATCATAGTCCGCCGGCCGTCTCATAGAGGGCGGTATCGTCGTCGGGACGGACCAGTAGGTGGCCGTGTTCTGCGCCGGACCTAGTCTCGGGAGATTCCTGTAGATGGAGGCACAGTCTGTGGGCCACATGCGAAACTAGTTTACCGACATTCGCACAGGTGGCTCCCCTCCTACGGACTTATCACCACCCACACTAACCGCCCCGGGGACTTGCCAACGACACACCCTATCCCAAGTCTATTTTCTTGCGGAGCATCATGTGTTATTATATTTTATTTCACATCCATGGTGTGGAGGTATTGTAGTTCACCGCACTGCGGTGGGCGCTACGTTACCACGCGGCGCCGCACGGCACCCACGCGACGCCGCCGCCGCCTCCACGCGACGCCCGCCTGGCAGACAAAGCGATATGCTGTAGTGCGGCAGTACACTGCGCGCCCGGCCGCCGACGCCGCCCCCGCCGCTCCCGCGCGCACGGAGGCGGCACCCATCGCAGCACCCACGCCAGGGGAACAAGGGAGAGGGGGTGGTTGTGCGGGGGCGGGGGAGGGGGAGGCGGCCGCAAAACCGATACGCCTCAGCCCGCCGCACCGAATGCAGCGGAGTGGGTGGGTGGGTGGGTGGGTGGGTGGGTGGGTGGGTGGGTGGGTGGGTGGGTGGCCTCCCGGCCCAACCGATACGCCCAGGGGTACGGGAGACAAAATAAAAAAAAAAACAAAAACAAAGCCAAAGGCACACGTGCCCCTGGCGCCCAGCCGCGGGGGTCTCGTCTCGCGACAAGACGAATCCCCCAAGCTAGGGCTGAGTCTCAACAGATCGCAGCGTGGCAACTGCTCTACCGAGTACAACACCCCGCCCGGTACCTAAGTCGTCTACAGACGATTCCGAGTCCCGACATCGAAATATAGACACCCATGGTCGACCGGTAGGGGATCTGTCCTCGCGTGTGT
>NW_026062409.1:0-2500 GCF_023897955.1 Schistocerca gregaria
ACACACGCGAGACAGATCGGAGAAAACCCAAGCAATACAATACGATTCACATTCAAAAAGAATACCTCCTAACCTGCATATACGCCTCAGAAATAACAATCTTCCATGGTCAGGCACAATAAAGTATCTAGGCATCAAGCTGGACAAGAGGTTGACATTTAGAGACCATGTTACACACGTTTGTAACAAGGCTGCAGCAGCAATATTCAGACTGTACCCAATCATCAAAGGAAACAGAATAAATATGCGCGCCAAAAAGAAAATCTTCAAAACCGTCATAGGAACCAGCCATCACTTACGGCTCTGAAAATCTGGTCAATGGCCGCAGACACCAACATAACAAGAGTAAAAAAAAAGGGTGCACAACAAATACTTCAGAATTGCTGCTGATGCCGGCCGGTACCAGACAAACCGAGACATATACACAAACCATAACATACTCAAAATCCCGGAAATCATCCAAAGAAAAATCCATAAAGTTTTTTTTTTTTTTTTTTTTTTTCCCACCAAACCACGGATTCGAACCACCCACTCATCAGAAATCTGGGACAAAATCCACCCGACCCAAGAACGACATTTCCCATCACGACAAAACACCACAAACTACAACATACCATGATAAACAAAAATAAAATACAAACACCATAACACTCACTCAAACAACAAACATCTACACACACCCAAGAGACCCTATCATCCCATCATTTTGTTACCCAACATAATCAGACAGAAGGCAGGGATCAAGGACAGATCCGGTCCTTCGAGTACAGGGGGTAAAAAAATACCCATCAGACCAGCTCGCTCTCTCTCTCTCTCTCTCTCTCTCTCTCTCTCTCCGTGCCGACGCTGCCCCGCACACGCGTTCGCGTTCGGCCGACACCACACGACAGGTCTTTGGGGCCCCGCCACTGCGCACACGCACGCCTCCTCCTCTTCCTTAGTTCTTTTTCGCTTTTCTTTTCTCCCCCGCCCCCCGCTCTCACCGCCACATCATCCCGCAACCCTTGGGGGATGTTTCCCAACATCAACGCGCCCCAATTCCACTCTCTGCCCGTGCCGCACTCTCCACTTTGCTTCTCCCCGTCCCCTACACACACGACTGCCGAAACCCCGGTTGACACACCTTCTCGTAGGACAGGGGTGCGTGCGTTGTCTTGACGGTGACAGCAACAGCAACGGATCCGTCCATCCCATTCCCCCCCCCCCCCCCACTCGGTAAAGAACCATGTTCAACCCACACTACACAACAAGGGGGGCACACACGAACGCGAAAGAAAGGGCAGGGCAGGGCAGGGCAACTATCTCGTACACATTCTTCCTCAGAACCCACATATCACATCAACGAACGGCAGGCCAATTGCGGACTCAGCCGTGTCAGGCAAATCCAACCCAACCAACACCTCCCACGGAAACCCTGACACTGATCCAGCAGTACGTCCACATACATCGCCACACCAAATACGGGTGACGAGTGAGCAACAAATGGAACAATACACAACAAGGCTGACCTAATAAAAACTGCACGTCACGTCATACCTTCCAGACAGACGCAGTTCCGACGGGACGGCGGAACCGTATACGTACCTTTCAGCCACAACAACCGACCGACTGGACACGCCCGCGTCTCCAGCCAGCCAACCACCAGGGCCACACAGCCCGCAAGTTTCAGCGTCAACACTTCTTAACGTACGTTGCAAACTTTTCAAAACATTGCCACACACACACCACGAAAAGCGTCAACCTCTCTCACACTGGATACACTCAACACTTTTTGTCGGCGGAGCTTGAGCCCAACGGTTGACACACCCCCACCGGCCACACAGGTTTCCCTTTGAAAATTGCAGTGACGGAGGAGACGCGGCATTACGAGAGGGTTGTTTCCGAGAGCGCGAGCTGGACGGAGCTGCGGCGCCGCCGCCGCCGCCGAGGGGTAATGAACGCACGCGATGCCGCATGACAGCCCATCACCCAAAGTTTCACCCACAACTGCACAGGTCGCACCCCCTTTTCGCGCCATACTAGTGTCGATCGTCAATTACAGCTGACGGTGTTCGCATTTGCCACTTGACGGGGGGGAAAAGAAAACAAACATCTGACACGCCATGTGTTTCTCTCTCTCTCTGTTACATCTAGGTCATTGGGCAGCCACTGTAAAAAAAAAAAAAAAATAAATAAATATTTTTACGACATGGTTGGGTAAGTGATTTAAAGACAACAATTGTGGGTCACACACCATAGACCATTTCGATAGTGTTCTTGTTCTTCTCTTTTTCCTTTTTTTATCGCTCAATTGAAATAAAACCTGGGGATGATGCAATGCTGCGATATGGCACAACCGTCGTCCATTGTACACAACTCGGGAACAAAAAGAAACCAATTCAGGGAACGTTCGTTCCTTCACAACGTTTCTTTCAACGCACTTGGTCTTTACCATCCTGTATATTCAACACACATTTCCTTTCATCAAACTAGGGCATTTCCATAACAGTTTGTTTCCGTT
>NW_026062409.1:7500-77823 GCF_023897955.1 Schistocerca gregaria
CCGCCGCCGGCGCCGGCAAGCTTGAAAGAGCCCGACGCGCCCTTCCCCTTCGTCTGCACCAGCTCGCCAGCCACGACGGCCGACTTGAGGTACTTCTTGATAAAGGGCGCCAGCTTCTCCGCGTCCAGCTTGTAGTGCGCGGCAATGTACTTCTTGATCGCCTGCAGCGACGACCCGCCGCGCTCCTTCAGACTCTTGATGGCGGCCGTCACCATCTCAGAGGTGCGCGGGTGCGCAGGCTTGGCGCGCGGCTTCTTCGCAGACGACGCAGACTTGGCCTTCTTCGTAGTGCCGGTGGCGGCGGGTGCCGCGGCAGTCTCGTTCGTAGCCGCCTGGTCTGCCATCTTTTGCTTGTTCTCTTTTCTTTTTTCCCCTTGGTTTCGCTTCCTTCTCTCCTTCGACGACGCACAACAGCGAGGGGCGCGCAGCAGAGAATAGCCGCGCACGCGCCTGGCCCAGCCAGTGTCGCGGGCGGGCGCGGACGGCCGAGAGAGCGGCCGCCACTCGGCGCGCCGCCGCGCCGCCGCGCCGCGCCTCCCGCGCTTGCTACCGCCCAACGTCCGACAGCCTGCGCGGAGCAGCCCCCAACCTGCGCCGCAACCACCCGCGCCATTCAAACCACCGAGGATGGGGCTACACACACCGACACCACGGTCGCCAACCAGTCGCCGCGGCGGCGCCGCAAACCACGGCCAAACTGCAGCCACCGCGCGCCACAGCCTGGGTCGGCCCGCCGAGAATCGCCGCCCCCGCCCAAATGCCGCCCCCACAGCCCCAGCCGACGACCCGCCACAATGGCCAAACCTTCGTCAAAACTCCCGCACCGTCGCCGCGGCAGCCCGGCCACCGCGGCCGGCGCCACAGCCACACGAGCCGAGTCGTGCGGCGATGACGGCCGTGCACAAACGCACCTCCGCCGCCCCATCGCCTTCCGCCGTTTTCCCGATCGGCCCGCAGCCGTCGGGCCACGGCCGCGGGCCGTCCTCCTCCTCTCGCCTCGCCCGCCAACACCCACAGCCCTTCCAACACATTTTTCTTTTCTTTTTTCTTTTTTTTTTTTACTTTTTTACGATCGCCGCCTGCGCAACATGGCACCGGCCGACGGAGCGCCAACCCCCCCGCCACAGGCGAAAACAAAACAACGATAAACAAACAAACAAAATAAATTACCAGCCAGCCCCAACTACAGACACACCGAATCTGCCCTCACAGCCGACCTTACACGCCTCAACGTCAAAACAAAGGTGGTTTCTTTCTTTCAACGGTTACCTTACCTTAGGTTACGTCAGGTTAGGCTAAGAAGGCGTCAGGGTTAGGTTAAGCGTTGACGTGACGTCACGTCTTAACGTAGGCGTTAAGCTAAGGTTGCGGTCACGTACGTTAGGTTAAGGCGACTTGGGGGTTGGCCTAAGAGCTTAGGTTAGGTTAGGTTACGTTAGTTTAGGTGGCTGCGTTAAGGGGCTTAAAGAAGTTTAGGAGAGGTTAAGGCGTCGAGGCGGCCGCACCCCCTTAGCTGCTGCGGCTCGGCCACGCCACGCCACGCTTTGGGGTTTCATAAGGTCGCGCGGCGGGTCGTCGGCACGCCGCAAAGGACAAAACTGCAAGACGACGTCGAAAAACAAACAACAGGTAAAAAATAAATAAGTAAAAATAAACGACGCCGACAGGCGGGGATCAGCAGAACAAGCAGATTCCGGAGAGCGAACGAGACACGCACACACACAAACCCCCCCGAGCCGAGAGAGCACAGAGCACCACCACGTGTCGGCCTCCGCTCACCCGACTCGGCTGGGCTGGGCTGGGCTGGGCTGGGCTGGGCTGGCGGCCGGGCCGGATGCACGTACACGTACGGCTACAGCCACTACCCGTACACAGCCGCTCTTCACGCAACACCAGCCAAATGGCGCGCCCGCGGCTCGTCGCGGTCGCAACGCCACGCCGGCACACTTTCGGCACCACCGTTTTCGCGCGCACCGCAAACAAAACGCAGCCGACACACACAGAGAGAAAAAAAAAAAAAAAAAAACACAGAGCGCGAGACGGGCGGCGGCGCACCTTTCGCCAGCCGGCAGGCAATCGACTCGCCCAGTACGACAAACGCGCACGCCACCCCACCCAACCAACCAACCAACCAGTCGTCGTCGTCGTCGTCGTCGTCGTCCCGAAATCAAACAAACTCTCAAAAGCACAGCCCCTGCTGCCAACGGACGCAGGCGCCACGCAGCTCCCCTTCCCGCCACACTCGATTCGCAGCGCAACTCACCCGGCACACCGTCAAACGACGGGCTGGGCTCGCCGCATCGCCGCAACCTACACACCTTCCCCGCCACGACGCACAGCCCCACCAGACGCCCGTGCCGCAACGACACTACTGCACTACCACTACCGCACTACTCCTCTCGCCCTTGCCATACACGACACAACACGCCAAAAAATGAAAATCCAAATACAAACAAAAACACCGCCCCCGCGACCCAAACACATGCACGGCGCGCCAACACACGCGAGGCAAGGCACGCAGCAAACGGCGTCCCCTCCGCGTCGCGCCATCAACCTACACACACAAGGCAACCAACAACAGCCAGCCAGCCAGCCAGCCCCACTCTCACGCCGCAAAAACAGAAAACACACCGAAACCGCCAAACGCCGCACATTCGCGCTTCGCACTTACCACACACCTCTCGGCATCCGTTTCGCACACAACGACGCGACGCACAATACATCATCACGGGCTACGCACGCACACCGCGACCCACTTTTTTACGACGCCCTCGGCAGAGCACACGTGCCCACGCCCACACACAGTCGACACAACGACGCAGCGCGCAGCAGACGCGGCCGCAACACGTACCTCCCCGACGACGCGCCAACACCGCCAGCCACTGCTCACTCGCCCAAGCAACCCGTGCACACAACTGCCACACGCGTCCACCACGCCGCCGCCAACCACCCGCCCGCCAGGGGGCGCTCACGTCCGCGACAACAGCGCGGCACCGCCGGACCGGGCCGGGCCGAACCGAGCCGAGCCGCCGCCTCCTCTCCACTCGGCACGCCACGTCCTGCTTGCAAAACACATGGCTCGTCCCTCTGTACACACAACGCGCCTGCCTGCCTGCGGTCGCCGCCGGCATCTATCTACCTGCGCATCGGAGCCAGGCCGGCAAGCCCACACTTAAATAATGCACTTCACCAGCCAAACAAACCCACTCTTCCTTTCTTTGCACAGCGCATGCAACAGCAGCCCCAGGAGCCGGGCCCGCCGCCAGCGTCTCCTCCTCCTCTGGGCACAGCCAGCCAGCCAGCCGTTCCCACCGCCCCGCCCCTGCTCTGCAGAACAAGAAAAAACGAAAAAGTACCAACACACGCACCCAAAGCGTAAGCCAGACAAGACCAGCCTCTCCAAGGCCACACACACGCAAAAAAAACAAAAAAACAAAAACACTACAACAGAATAAAATGAAAAAGAAAAAGCAAGCTGTCGCCTCGCCCCCGCCCGTCCCCCCACCCCACCACATTCGCCCCCTCCGCTTGTTTTCCTTTCTACAATTTCCCTCTTTTCCACCCAATATCCCGCCGCGGTTTACGGGCACCGGCCGATTTTGCGCCCGCCCACATGTGTGCCTACTCCCCACCACCATTCCCTCCGCAGCCCGCAGCCCGCAGCCCGCAGCCCGCAGCCCGCTTTTCCCCCCCTCCCTGCCCACACCACACCACACCACACCACACCGACGGTGCTGACGTCGACACGCACCCAAGACAGGGGCCACGACCGTCTTTTTTCCTGGGCCCATCCCCGCACCGCACCTCCTTCCAATCAACGCTGTGGCGCCTGTGTCCGCGCGAGACGCGTGCGCGCCGCCTCTCTCAACATCCGTCCGCCGTCCGCCGGCCGGCCCGTTTTTCGGCCCCCAGGCCATCCGTCAACCACCACTGCCACTGCCCCTGCCCCTGCCCCTGCCCCTGCCCCTGCCCCTGCCCGCCCCGCACCACACCACACACCGCTGCTTGCCCCGGCCGTTGCCACCAAAGGCGCCAACCGCAGCCCGCGCGCGCCAGAAACTACAGGGACCCAGCCGACCGACGAAAATCAGAGCAATTGGCCGGGAGGATCAAAAAGAGAGCTCCGAAAACCACCGTAGCGAGGCGTGGGAGGAAACGTTACGAGAAGCAGAAAGGGACCAGGAAAAATTCTGGAAATTTCTTAAAACTCGTAAACTAAACACGAAACATCTACATCTACATCTACATGGGGAAGGAACGACCCCACAGACCGAGCTGAAGCACTGGCGGATTCACTAGAAAGGCAATTCCAAGCACCAGAAGCGGTAGATGACGAAACTGATGACCACCAGGAAATGGTACTCAGAAGGGTAAAACCGCATCCTAAGTGCCCCGATCAGAACATCTTTCACAATCCAATAAACGCAGAAACCCCGTATCTTATCACATCACAAACATACACACATCCTAAGAAGGCATCAGGCCCAGATTCCATCAAACCGCAACTACTACATCACCTACCTCCAGCAACTATCAATTATCTATCTAACATCAATATATAATGCTTGCTTCAGACTAAACTACTTGGAAACAGGCCCGAGTCATCACATTACCAAAGCCAAACAAGGACTTATTATTTCCGCAAAACTATAGGCCAACTTCCTTGGAAAGGTCCTCGGAAAGCTCATTCAAACTGAACTGAAGAAATTCAATTCTTAAAGGATAACAACATAATCATCCCACAACAATTCCGATTCCGCGAAGAACACAGCACCACCCACCAGGTGACCAGACTAGTCGAGCACATATGTCAGGCCAGAAACATTAGACACAGTACTGGAGCAGTCCTGCTTGACATTGGAAAAGCATTCGGATAACGCCTTATCTACAAGCTCCACCAGTACAACTGCCCCATCCACATTATTGCTTCTTTTCTCCGCAACAGAGCATTCTATGTCCATGTACCAGGAGCGGCAAGTAACACTAGATCCATAGAGGCTGGAGTCCCGCAAGGCTCAGTGCTGGGGCCCATTCTCTACTCAATATACACAAACAAACAGCTGGGAGGACACTTGTCACTATTTGCAGACGACACTGCAGTCTACCGCAGCAGTTCTAACCTGCAATATAGAGTCACAAAAATAGAGCAACACCTACAATCCATCCAGAAATGGGCTAACCAAAAAAAACAATAAACGCGGAGAAAACCCAAGCAATACAATACGATTCACATTCAAAAAGAATACCTCCTAACCTGCATATACGCCTCAGAAATAACAATCTTCCATGGTCAGGCACAATAAAGTATCTAGGCATCAAGCTGGACAAGAGGTTGACATTTAGAGACCATGTTACACACGTTTGTAACAAGGCTGCAGCAGCAATATTCAGACTGTACCCAATCATCAAAGGAAACAGAATAAATATGCGCGCCAAAAAGAAAATCTTCAAAACCGTCATAGGAACCAGCCATCACTTACGGCTCTGAAAATCTGGTCAATGGCCGCAGACACCAACATAACAAGAGTAAAAAAAAAGGGTGCACAACAAATACTTCAGAATTGCTGCTGATGCCGGCCGGTACCAGACAAACCGAGACATATACACAAACCATAACATACTCAAAATCCCGGAAATCATCCAAAGAAAAATCCATAAAGTTTTTTTTTTTTTTTTTTTTTTTTTTCCCACCAAACCACGGATTCGAACCACCCACTCATCAGAAATCTGGGACAAAATCCACCCGACCCAAGAACGACATTTCCCATCACGACAAAACACCACAAACTACAACATACCATGATAAACAAAAATAAAATACAAACACCATAACACTCACTCAAACAACAAACATCTACACACACCCAAGAGACCCTATCATCCCATCATTTTGTTACCCAACATAATCAGACAGAAGGCAGGGATCAAGGACAGATCCGGTCCTTCGAGTACAGGGGGTAAAAAAATACCCATCAGACCAGCTCGCTCTCTCTCTCTCTCTCTCTCTCTCTCTCTCTCTCTCCGTGCCGACGCTGCCCCGCACACGCGTTCGCGTTCGGCCGACACCACACGACAGGTCTTTGGGGCCCCGCCACTGCGCACACGCACGCCTCCTCCTCTTCCTTAGTTCTTTTTCGCTTTTCTTTTCTCCCCCGCCCCCCGCTCTCACCGCCACATCATCCCGCAACCCTTGGGGGATGTTTCCCAACATCAACGCGCCCCAATTCCACTCTCTGCCCGTGCCGCACTCTCCACTTTGCTTCTCCCCGTCCCCTACACACACGACTGCCGAAACCCCGGTTGACACACCTTCTCGTAGGACAGGGGTGCGTGCGTTGTCTTGACGGTGACAGCAACAGCAACGGATCCGTCCATCCCATTCCCCCCCCCCCCCCACTCGGTAAAGAACCATGTTCAACCCACACTACACAACAAGGGGGGCACACACGAACGCGAAAGAAAGGGCAGGGCAGGGCAGGGCAACTATCTCGTACACATTCTTCCTCAGAACCCACATATCACATCAACGAACGGCAGGCCAATTGCGGACTCAGCCGTGTCAGGCAAATCCAACCCAACCAACACCTCCCACGGAAACCCTGACACTGATCCAGCAGTACGTCCACATACATCGCCACACCAAATACGGGTGACGAGTGAGCAACAAATGGAACAATACACAACAAGGCTGACCTAATAAAAACTGCACGTCACGTCATACCTTCCAGACAGACGCAGTTCCGACGGGACGGCGGAACCGTATACGTACCTTTCAGCCACAACAACCGACCGACTGGACACGCCCGCGTCTCCAGCCAGCCAACCACCAGGGCCACACAGCCCGCAAGTTTCAGCGTCAACACTTCTTAACGTACGTTGCAAACTTTTCAAAACATTGCCACACACACACCACGAAAAGCGTCAACCTCTCTCACACTGGATACACTCAACACTTTTTGTCGGCGGAGCTTGAGCCCAACGGTTGACACACCCCCACCGGCCACACAGGTTTCCCTTTGAAAATTGCAGTGACGGAGGAGACGCGGCATTACGAGAGGGTTGTTTCCGAGAGCGCGAGCTGGACGGAGCTGCGGCGCCGCCGCCGCCGCCGAGGGGTAATGAACGCACGCGATGCCGCATGACAGCCCATCACCCAAAGTTTCACCCACAACTGCACAGGTCGCACCCCCTTTTCGCGCCATACTAGTGTCGATCGTCAATTACGGCTGACGGTGTTCGCATTTGCCACTTGACGGGGGGGAAAAGAAAACAAACATCTGACACGCCATGTGTTTCTCTCTCTCTCTGTTACATCTAGGTCATTGGGCAGCCACTGTAAAAAAAAAAAAAAAAAAAAATAAATATTTTTACGACATGGTTGGGTAAGTGATTTAAAGACAACAATTGTGGGTCACACACCATAGACCATTTCGATAGTGTTCTTGTTCTTCTCTTTTTCCTTTTTTTATCGCTCAATTGAAATAAAACCTGGGGATGATGCAATGCTGCGATATGGCACAACCGTCGTCCATTGTACACAACTCGGGAACAAAAAGAAACCAATTCAGGGAACGTTCGTTCCTTCACAACGTTTCTTTCAACGCACTTGGTCTTTACCATCCTGTATATTCAACACACATTTCCTTTCATCAAACTAGGGCATTTCCATAACAGTTTGTTTCCGTTTCTGTGAGCACAATACTGCTTCTTCGACGTCATTTCACCATCTTAACTACAGACAGACAACAAAATAGGAAAACAGGCCTTGAGAACCCCGTCCACCAAATTTCAGTTAGCACGGCATCCAAGATTCTTTTCCGGGGAGTGTGCAGTGCAGCTGACGCTGCTCAGACCATATACCGTCGCCAGTCTCACTCAACTCTTGCGCATTCCACCATTCTACGCTACGTGACAATGCAAAAATGAATGAATCAAACCCGCCCAGAGAGCGTCTTGTGCGAGGGGACACACGATATAGAGAACAACAAAACACACAGGGGACACCACCACAGTTGGAGAGAACGTTTCCACCACGGCAGCCGCGCCGTTACGCGCTTTTTTTTTTTTTTTTTTTTCCTCCCCCCCACTGCACACCTCCGACACCACGGGAACGTTCACCGTCCCGTTGCCCTACACTGGCGTTTCTTTTCAACCCCCCACCCTATTCCTCGCTCCCCGGACATTCGACCGATCACAAAGTGCAACCTCTCGTTACCGTCGGGTGCCCCTCTTCATCCCCGGGGCGCCAACAACAAAACAAAAACACCACCGACGCCGTCGTCTCGCGTCACCTCACTCAACTGAGCGGAAAATACACGTACATCCAGAATGACGACACCGCCTCCACAAACAAAAACCAGACGTCAGACGTCAGGTCGAAAGAGGGCACCGTACGTCGTGGCGCGTGGTCTCCTAACTCACCTCGCGCGTACAAATACAATGCAATACAATGCGTGTCACCTCACGTTCACACACACCTCCACGCTCCACTTTTACGTCGCCCAACCAACCAACTAACTTAACGCACCCGCTCGGCGTAGAAGCAGCTGTAGGCGGCAACGTGTTTCTCACCCTCGCCACCAACGGTGTGACATCCGACAGTCGCGGTTTGCTTTCCGTTCCACACCTCCGGCCATACCATACAAAGGGGACAAAAACAAAAATATATATCAAACAAGCCAACTCCAGCGATCCGCCCCCCTAACACCAACACGTCTCGAAACACCCACGCCCACGACCCGGCTGTGGCTAAAGTGCGTATCCCCAACGTCACACCAAAACCAAAGGCGCCGGCGCCGCACCACACCACAAGCTACAGCTACAGCTGTGCCGCCCGTCCACCCGCTCACAACAACAACAATTCCGCCCTTCCCGCAAAGGCATTTTGGTGGCCCTGAAAAGGGCCGTTTTTTTTTTTCTCTTTCCTTCGCCGCGCCGCGGACGAGCCTCCCATTTCCAAGAGCCACCTCCTTACTTGGAGCTCGTGTACTTGGTCACCGCCTTCGTGCCCTCGCTCACCGCGTGCTTGGCCAGCTCGCCAGGCAGCAAGAGCCGCACAGCGGTCTGGATCTCGCGGGACGTGATGGTCGAGCGCTTGTTGTAGTGCGCCAGGCGAGAAGCCTCGGCCGCAATGCGCTCGAAAATGTCGTTCACGAAGCTGTTCATGATGCTCATCGCCTTCGAAGAGATGCCCGTGTCAGGGTGCACCTGCTTCAGCACCTTGTAGATGTAGATGGCATAGCTCTCCTTCCTCTTGCGCTTCTTCTTCTTGTCGCCCTTCGAAATGTTCTTCTGCGCCTTGCCAGCCTTCTTGGCGGCTTTCCCGCTAGTCTTGGGCGGCATCACGAACAAACAGGCAGGCAGGCACGCGCAGTCAGTCAGTCAAGCGCTCCGCTCCAGTCAGCGTCTCCCCACACAGTGGCACCCGCCGCCGAGTCGAATTAGCTGGGTTTCCCCCATGTTTTAGAAGAACCAGTGCCTTTTGCACTCTGTCTTCTCCTCTTTTCTTTTGTGTTTCGGAGCTTTAACTTATTTGGTAATTATTTTGGGGTCTCCTTCCTAATGAGTGATGTAGGTAAGATATTTTTGTGAGGGGCTTAGATGGTGGTGTTTGTAAGGAGGTTGAACTTTGTTAGATCTAGATCCTAAAGATTCGGTTGATGGTTGTTTTTGGGGTTTTAATTTGGGGGTGGATTTCCCTGCCAAGGGTGTTGATGAGTTGGTATTGTGATGTGCGTGCAGCCTCATAAAAGTTGATTGATTTTTGTTGGATGATATGATAGATGGTGGGTTGTCCTAACATGTTTCGGATTTCTTCATTGCTGGTATAGCGGTTTGCTTCGGCTATGATGCGAAATGCTTTGTTTTGTAACGTTTCGATTTTTGTTAAATTTGTGTCAGCGGCCATACTCCATGCCTCCGATCCGTATAGTATAACCGGTAGGATAATTGCCTTCCATGTCTTGATTTTCGTTGCTGTCGTGAGACCCCTTCCTTTTAACAGGGGGTACAGCTGGAAGAGGCGTGCAGCGCCCTTGTTGCACGCCTCATTTAAATGCTGTTTGAATGTCAGGTGTTTATCCAATTTTAGGCCTAGGTACTGGACTGTCTCTCTCCACGGTAGATTTTGGTTGTTTACTGTTAAGTTCCTAAGTGGCTGTTTGCGTTTGGTTGTGAATATTATTGCCTGGCACTTGTCAGGGTTTATCTTCGTTTTCCAGATGTTGCACCATTTGATCATATCTTCTAAGTGTCGTTGCAGGCTGGCCACTATGTAATTTAAATTTCTGCCGCTGTGATATAGCGCTGTGTCATCTGCATACAGCGCTATATTTCCTCTTGGTGCTTTAGGTACATCGTTAGTATATAAGAGGTATAGGAGGGGACCAAGCACAGAACCCTGTGGTACCCCTGCTTCTATTGTTTTCGGTGCACTTTCAGCGCCTTCTATTGTTGAGTAAAACTTCCTGTTTGTGAGGAAGGATCTAATAATTTTTACTATGTGGGTTGGGATGTTTACTTGGAACATTTTGTAGAGCAAGCCGCCATGCCAAACTCGATCAAACGCCTTTTCAATATCTAGAAATATTGCAGCTGTGCTATGTCCTTGGGATTTCTCTGTACAGATGTGCTCTATCAGGCGAATGGCCTGATGTATGGTGCTATGTCCAGCACGAAAACCGAATTGCTCGGGGCAGAGGATGTTGTTTGTTTGGAGGTAGTGCAACAATGGGATCTGTATTAAGATTTCTAGGATTTTAGAGAGGTGGTTTAACAGGGAGATTGGCCGGTAGTTTTGTGGGAATAGATGGTTTTTATTGGGTTTAGGGATTGAGATGATTTTTGCAACCTTCCAGGCTGAAGGGAAATAGTTTATTTTTAGGCAGTTGTTTAGTATGGCTGTGAGATGTGATATAGCGGGTTCAGGAAGGTTTTTGAGGAAGGGAGGTTTGATACTGTCGGGACCAGGGGCTTTGGAGTTGCCGATTCGCCTGATAAGAGCGCCAACTGCACGTTCACTGACTGGGGTGAAGAAGGTGTCTTGTCTCTGTCGAAGTTTTCTGTTGAGATAGCGGCGGACCCTTCTTTCGTTCCTCTCTACTTCCTCTTCGTCTTCATCCGCTATGTTTTCTCTGAATTGGCGCTCGAGCGTGCTCGACATGGCGTCTGCCTTTTCCTCTGGCGAGTACACGATACCATTTTCTCCGTGTAGAGGATTGATGGCCTTCCGGGGTTGCCTTCTGGCTCTAATTTTGCTCCAGAGGTGGTCCGGGTTTGTGTTTGCCTCCTGCAGGCTTCTTTCCCAGCGGGAATTTCTGAGCATTTGCAGTCTCTGCCGTATTTCTCTGGCCATCCTTTCCATGTTTCTTCTGTCTTGAGGATCTCGGAATCGTTGCCAGAGCTTTCGGATTCTCTTCTTGTCCGCAATGAGCTGGGCCAGGTCAGGTGGTAAATCGCCTCTTCCTTGCTCATGTGTGATCTTTATCGTTGCGATTTTGCTACATGAGGACACTATATGGGTGAATTCTTGAATAGCTTGGTCGATGTCCTTTTTACGGGGCATCTCTGGAGCAATGTTAGGTATGTGTTGGGCGATGAGCGTCTTGTAGCGCTCCCAGTTGGTATGGTATGTAACTCTCCTTCTCGTCTCCGGACCATCCCGATCGTCCTCGAATCTAAGGATAACCGGGTTATGATCCGAGTCAAGGGCATTCACTACTTCAGTTGTTATGGCCAGAGAGATGTTCTTGTGTAGGTAGACGTCCAGTATATCTGGCCGGCATCTGGAGTCGTAGTGGAAGTGAGTGGGCTCTTCTGGAGCGACTATTTCAATGTCTGGATCATTGTCCAGGTATCTTAAGAGTGTTCTACCACTGGTGTTAGTGGTGCGGCAACCCCAGGCTCTGTGCTTTGAGTTTAGGTCCCCCCCTATAATGACTCTGTGGTTTCCGTTTAATAAGGCGTCTAGATCTATGGTAGGGATGTTATGGTGAGGTGGATTGTATGCAGCGATGAGATGGGTGACGTGGCCTTCTATGAGGAGTTCGATTCCGGTTGCTTCTACGACTTGGAGCTGAGGCAGAGTTATTCTCTGATGGCATATCCTCTGTTTTACAAGGATTGCTGTCCCACCACCTGGGCGGTTTGGCCGGTCTGTTCTGTGTGTGACGTAGTTACGGATCTGGAAATTTTGGTTTGGGGTCAGATGGGTTTCATTTATGAGAGCTATGTCCACTCCATGTTCCTCCAAGAAGAGTTCCAGCTCGTGTCGTTGTTGGTATATGCCATTGGCGTTCCAAATGGTTATTTGTGGGTGTTTGCTTCTATCCTCCACTGCAGAAGATTGGCAAGATGGTGGTGAAAAGCAGGGTGAATTTTGTCATCATGTCTGGGGCGGCCATGATCTGTGTGAAGGCGTCTTTTAGTTTGCCAAATATGACTCTGAAGTTTATTTTGGTTAGTGACTTGAGGAAGTCCCAGATTTGTTCCAAGATTTGCTTTGGTTCAGCATCTTGTGTCTGTTCTTGTGTCTGCTCACGGGTTTGTGGGGTGGATTGAGTTTCTTGTTCTGAGGTGGAGTTTGCTGTGCTCCCGTTTTCGTCTGTTTGCTCGGTCGGTTGCTCAGGTGTGGTGGTATTCGCCTGAAGAGTGGTTGTTTCCGTCGTTTCTGCCGTGTTACTGGTTGGGAGAGCAGCATCTTCTTTTGCCTGATGTTGGGTGGTTTTTCTTTGCTCTTGATTTGGGTTTGGGGGTAGTATTGTGGCTTTCGTCTGCTTAGTGCAGGATTGCAGGGGTAGGGGAAGAACTGATGACGATGATGTGCTTTGAGCTATTGGTGGGGGGGCCATTTTCACATTTGCTTTCGCTTGCTGCTTCACGACTTCTGGTCTTGATTGTCGGCGCGATTGTGGGTGAGGTCTGATGGAGGGTGTGCAGATTGAGGTGGAAGCCTTTACTATTTGCGCCATCGTTTTAACTCCTTGGGGTGAAGTTTCATGAGCTTCGGTTTGTGTCCCTGGCGGGTTTTCTTCTACTCTGGGTGGCAGAGGGCGGCATCTTTCCTCTGCTAGGCTTGGAGGCATAGGTGGAGTTTGGGGTCTGTTGTTGCTTATCCCCTGGTGAGCTATGGTTGGTGGTCTTTGCTGTCTTGAGGTGGGGACTTGGTGTTCCCTTGCAGTAGCTGCTGTACGTTGGGCTCGCGCATCGGCGATTTTGAGTCTAACTGGACATCCCCTGAATGAAGCTGGATGGTTTCCAGAGCAGTTTGCACAGACTAGTGGGTCACTAGGCTTCCTGGTGCAGGCGCTGGAGAGATGGGGACCGGCGCATTTTACACATCTTGGTGTTAGATCACATTGTTTTGCGCCATGGCCAAACCTCTGGCAGAGATAACATTGGGTAGGGCCACTTGGTTTCCGAAATCTTTCGACTGAAACCGTCATGTGCAGTAGTCTGTCGAGTTTAAAGATTTTCTGTGCATCTGCAGTGTTTGGCAGGTTTATTTGAAAATTTGCCATTTTATTTCGGGGTTGTGGGATGACGTCGCCCGTTTCTGTGGTGATGGTAACTGGTTTTGCCATCTGGTATACCTCCTTGACTGGGAAGCCTTTGGCAATAAGTGCTTCTTTAACTTCTTCTGTAGTCCAGTGGGGTGTGAGGCGTTTTATGACTACTTTTAGCGTGCCTCTCGGGTCATCGCTGTAAGTGAAAAATTCAAACTTTCGTTTTCGGAATTCTTGTTTTAGATAGAGAAAGTCTTCTGCGTTGGTCGCCTGGTAGACTATATGGTCCCCTTTGTACGTTGTGCTAAGAGCACCAGTTAGTTTGCTCTGAATTTGTCCTATTAGGGTGGTGTACCCTTTAGTTTCATATACCGTTATTGGTGGAACTCTTCTTCCTCGTTTTTGTAGTGGTCGTGAGGTTTGTGTGGTTCCTGTCCTTGTGTTTTGTGAAGGCGGCATGGATGGAGATTTTACCAACTGTTCAGGGGCGCTTGCTGGTTGTGTGCCTTGCAAACTTATTTCTTTTGGTTTAAGTGGTGCGCTCACTTTGGTGGTAATGACAGCTGTCTCTTTCGATTGCTTAGTTTGTGGCTGGGTTGCCTGCTGATTTGCCTTCGTGGGTGCACCTGTTGGCCCGTGGGTCGATTCTTTTGGTGTTATGCTAGCGCTACCGGTCCTTGATGGTTGTCTTGAGTCTGTAGTCGTGTTCTTTTGCGCTGCCTGCTCTGGTGCCGGCTTTGGTATGCCAGTGGCGCTTGATGATTCTTCTGAGTTGTATTTTAGGAGCCTGCGACTGCGTCGTGGGACCTTATACAGCGGTGAGTCGTGGGTCTCACCGTCTGAAGCCGAGTCGGCGTCAGTATCAATGACGAGACTGCGCGATGACTGACTATTTCCAGTGGCAGAGTCGTCGTCTGATGATGATGATGATGATGAGAGTGGTGATGGCGGTGGTGACTGGCAGGGTGCAGGGAGTGGTTTGGGGTTTTTTTCTCGCTGATCAGCGGATGGAGGTGGATCCTGCGGGTGTACCATGGTGGGGCATCCGCGTGATGTTGCTTTCCTAAAGAATTTGGGTCCCTATATTCCGACAATTTTGTGCTGGTCGGATTTCCCTACTCAGGGCGGGCGCGGGATACCGCTAACCGCTGCGTGGCTTAAACAGTCAGCCACGGAGCGCAACGGGTCCCTGGACCGCTATTTACCCTATCGCCTGCAGCACAAAATTCTCGGAAAGTTTTCTTTGTTCGACGCCTCTTCCTCTTCACTCCTTATCTTGCTGGCGGCGCGAAAACGTCTATCTTCGCGGGGAACTATGCCATCCTAGAGTTTAGAGGGCACTGATGAACCAAAACCGGACGGGACGGACACTGGGCGCGGGCAACACGAACAATCTCGCCAACGACAATTTGCTTTTTTGTGACAAGCGCCCAGTCGTCACGAACCGCCAGCCCAGAGCAACAGCACGTCCTCGCAGCCCGGAGGCATAATTTCGACACGGCGGTAACCAAGTACACAATCTCCAAGCTTCGAAGGCGGCTCGGTCGGTCGGCCGAAACGAGACGCGAGCAGCCGTCTGAGTATTCCCAGCCGTAACAACACAAAGACACGCGAGCGCTGTGATAACAACGTCCGCTCTCTCCGCGCGCACGACTCGGAATTGGCCTGGCTGGCTGGCAGGAGGCACCCGCCGCACGCCGCCGCCGCACCTTTACCAGCTCGCCCTGCTGCGGCCGCCGACCAATGGGGCGCGCGCGCAACCGGCCGCCGCACCCGAGCCCATAAAGGACCCCCACCCCGCCGGCGCCGGCACGCACTCCGCTGCTCGACTCGCTGCGGCTCGCACCGTTTGGGGCGTTGTGCTTTTCTTTCTCGCTTCTTTCGAAACTAGCCCATCGCCATGTCCGGACGCGGAAAGGGAGGCAAAGTCAAGGGCAAGTCAAAGTCCCGCTCAAGCAGGGCTGGGCTCCAGTTCCCGGTCGGCAGAATCCACCGCCTCCTGCGCAAGGGAAACTACGCCGAGCGCGTCGGCGCCGGGGCGCCCGTCTACCTCGCCGCCGTCATGGAGTACCTCGCGGCTGAGGTGCTCGAGCTGGCCGGAAACGCGGCCCGCGACAACAAGAAGACGCGCATCATCCCGCGCCACCTGCAGCTCGCCATACGCAACGACGAGGAGCTCAACAAGCTCTTGTCGGGCGTCACCCACAGGGAGGTGTCCTGCCCAACATCCAGGCCGTCCTGCTGCCAAAGAAGACCGAGAAGAAGGCCTAAAAGAGAGACAGCGCAATCGGCAACCGCCGCGTGCTCCCTTGGCACGCAGCGCGCCATTTGCCGCCTCGGCTCAAAAACAAAACACAATCGGCCCTTTTCAGGGCCACCACACAAACCTACGTCCAAAGCAGAATTCCAGTCGTTCGTCGCACCACTTCTCTCTCTCTCTCTCTCTCTCTCTCTCTCTCTCTCTGTGTGTACGGTTTTTTTTCCTTCTTACACACACAGGCGCCGCCATCTTGTACACACGTACTTGGCCACCTCCTCCACTCCACTCCACGCACGCACAGTCTCGCGACCATTAACCAGCACACGTGGCGCACAACAACACACCTCAAAAATAACCCCTCGGCACTCAGCCGCGCCGCAACACACAGCCCATCCACCGACAAGAAGCATACAAGCAAAGAGGGAGGGGAAGGAAGGAAGGAAGGAAGGAGGGAGCTCACACAACGCAAGGGCACGCTTCCTTCCCTCCCAACCGCACCGCACACCACGTCAAAAAAACTCCAAACAAAACTAAAAGGCCAAGTAGACTAAAAAAGGAAAAGAAAAACCAGCAACACAGACTCTTTCGCACTTTTCAACTTCCGAACACTGTGGTGGCCCTGAAAAGGGCCGTTTTTCAATCTCTCTTTCCTTCCTTCCTTCGGTCTCACACCGCCTAACCGCCGAAACCGTACAGGGTGCGCCCCTGCCTCTTCAGGGCGTACACCACGTCCATGGCCGTCACAGTCTTGCGCTTGGCGTGCTCAGTGTACGTCACCGCGTCGCGGATCACGTTCTCCAGGAACACCTTCAGCACTCCGCGCGTCTCCTCGTAGATCAGACCAGAGATGCGCTTCACGCCGCCCCTGCGCGCCAGGCGGCGGATCGCGGGCTTCGTGATGCCCTGGATGTTGTCGCGCAACACCTTGCGGTGCCGCTTGGCGCCACCCTTGCCGAGCCCCTTTCCTCCCTTGCCGCGGCCTGTCATTCTTCTTCTTCTTCAAGCGTCTCAACCACAATAATATAAAAAACAGAAAGCAAGGCAAGCTCCTCACCCACCCGGCGCTAGCGAGTCGGCTACGGTTGTGGCGCCCAGCGCGCGCGCCGCCCCCCTATATAGACTCTGGGGCCCCGCGGCCCGCCCTCCCCTCCCCCCACCACCGCGCACCGAGGGCATATAAGCGCAGCACCCGGGGCGCGCGGGCCCGTTGTCAAGGCAGCACCGGACGCCGTCGCGCACGCATATCCTCCACGCCGCATCCGCATCCGCAGTAGCCATGGCCCGGACAAAGCAAACGGCCCGCAAGTCCACCGGCGGAAAGGCGCCGCGCAAACAGCTCGCCACCAAGGCGGCGAGGAAGAGCGCGCCCGCCACCGGCGGCGTCAAGAAGCCCCACCGCTACAGGCCGGGCACCGTCGCCCTGCGAGAAATCAGGCGCTACCAGAAGAGCACAGAGCTGCTCATCCGCAAGCTGCCATTCCAGCGCCTAGTGCGCGAGATCGCCCAGGACTTCAAGACCGACCTGCGCTTCCAGAGCTCCGCAGTCATGGCCCTGCAAGAGGCCAGCGAGGCCTACCTCGTCGGCCTCTTCGAAGACACCAACCTGTGCGCAATCCACGCCAAGCGAGTCACCATCATGCCCAAGGACATCCAGCTCGCGCGCCGCATCCGCGGCGAGCGCGCCTAAACCCGCACACCGCCAAACAAACAAAACGGCCCTTTTCAGGGCCACTAACGTCTCTCCGTCGCGAGCAAAACTTTGTCGGTCGCAACGACTAGTTCCCCACTCACTCTCCAGTCCAGTCGTCCCACCCCCGGCCCGGCCCGGCGCCGCCGTTTCCAAAAAAAAAAAAAAAAGCACCGCACCGGCCGAACCAAGTCGCAAGCGTCAATAGCGCCACCCACACAGGCCACGGCACAAAACGTGACGCCCGGAAAGCAAAGCAAAGCAAAGCAAAACAAAAAAGACTATTCCAAAACCACCACCAAGACAAACAAACAAACAAACAAACGCGGCGCAAAATAAATAGGTAAAAGTAAAATACACTTTGTGTAACACCAGCCGCGCGCCGCCGCCCACGCCCGCCAACGACCCCACAATCCAACCACCATCCACACATGAAACAAACAAACGCCAGCAAGCAAGACAGACAGACAACAAGGCAACCGACCGACCACGACACGACACGACAATCAACACCTTCCCGACGTGCTTTGATGGCCCTGAGAAGGGCCGTTTTTGTTTTTGTCCGGGACCGCGCGACAGCCTCTGGTTGCGCGCCGGCCACCAGGCGACGGTGTCAACCGCCAACCCTTCCCTGCCCTTTTTACTTCTTCTTCTTGGGCGAAGCCTTCGCCTTAGACGGCGTCGCCGTCGCCTTCTTCGGGCGCGGCGCCTTCGGCTTCTTCGTCGGAACCTTGGCGGCCTTCTTCGCCTTCGACGGCGACTTGGCCTTGGCCGGCTTGGCCGCAGCCGCCTTCTTCGCACCCGCGGGAGCGGCCGACGCCGCAGACGCCTTCTTGGCGGCGCCCGCCTTCCGACCGGTCGCCGCCTTCACGCCGCCAGCCTTCTTTGCGCCGGCCGCACGGGCCCCCTTCTTCTCCTTGCTGGCCGGAGCGGCGCGCTTCTTCTTCGCACCACCGCCGCCACCACGAGCCTTGCCGCCCTCGGCCGCCCCGCCGCCGGCGCCGGCAAGCTTGAAAGAGCCCGACGCGCCCTTCCCCTTCGTCTGCACCAGCTCGCCAGCCACGACGGCCGACTTGAGGTACTTCTTGATAAAGGGCGCCAGCTTCTCCGCGTCCAGCTTGTAGTGCGCGGCAATGTACTTCTTGATCGCCTGCAGCGACGACCCGCCGCGCTCCTTCAGACTCTTGATGGCGGCCGTCACCATCTCAGAGGTGCGCGGGTGCGCAGGCTTGGCGCGCGGCTTCTTCGCAGACGACGCAGACTTGGCCTTCTTCGTAGTGCCGGTGGCGGCGGGTGCCGCGGCAGTCTCGTTCGTAGCCGCCTGGTCTGCCATCTTTTGCTTGTTCTCTTTTCTTTTTTCCCCTTGGTTTCGCTTCCTTCTCTCCTTCGACGACGCACAACAGCGAGGGGCGCGCAGCAGAGAATAGCCGCGCACGCGCCTGGCCCAGCCAGTGTCGCGGGCGGGCGCGGACGGCCGAGAGAGCGGCCGCCACTCGGCGCGCCGCCGCGCCGCCGCGCCGCGCCTCCCGCGCTTGCTACCGCCCAACGTCCGACAGCCTGCGCGGAGCAGCCCCCAACCTGCGCCGCAACCACCCGCGCCATTCAAACCACCGAGGATGGGGCTACACACACCGACACCACGGTCGCCAACCAGTCGCCGCGGCGGCGCCGCAAACCACGGCCAAACTGCAGCCACCGCGCGCCACAGCCTGGGTCGGCCCGCCGAGAATCGCCGCCCCCGCCCAAATGCCGCCCCCACAGCCCCAGCCGACGACCCGCCACAATGGCCAAACCTTCGTCAAAACTCCCGCACCGTCGCCGCGGCAGCCCGGCCACCGCGGCCGGCGCCACAGCCACACGAGCCGAGTCGTGCGGCGATGACGGCCGTGCACAAACGCACCTCCGCCGCCCCATCGCCTTCCGCCGTTTTCCCGATCGGCCCGCAGCCGTCGGGCCACGGCCGCGGGCCGTCCTCCTCCTCTCGCCTCGCCCGCCAACACCCACAGCCCTTCCAACACATTTTTCTTTTCTTTTTTCTTTTTTTTTTTTACTTTTTTACGATCGCCGCCTGCGCAACATGGCACCGGCCGACGGAGCGCCAACCCCCCCGCCACAGGCGAAAACAAAACAACGATAAACAAACAAACAAAATAAATTACCAGCCAGCCCCAACTACAGACACACCGAATCTGCCCTCACAGCCGACCTTACACGCCTCAACGTCAAAACAAAGGTGGTTTCTTTCTTTCAACGGTTACCTTACCTTAGGTTACGTCAGGTTAGGCTAAGAAGGCGTCAGGGTTAGGTTAAGCGTTGACGTGACGTCACGTCTTAACGTAGGCGTTAAGCTAAGGTTGCGGTCACGTACGTTAGGTTAAGGCGACTTGGGGGTTGGCCTAAGAGCTTAGGTTAGGTTAGGTTACGTTAGTTTAGGTGGCTGCGTTAAGGGGCTTAAAGAAGTTTAGGAGAGGTTAAGGCGTCGAGGCGGCCGCACCCCCTTAGCTGCTGCGGCTCGGCCACGCCACGCCACGCTTTGGGGTTTCATAAGGTCGCGCGGCGGGTCGTCGGCACGCCGCAAAGGACAAAACTGCAAGACGACGTCGAAAAACAAACAACAGGTAAAAAATAAATAAGTAAAAATAAACGACGCCGACAGGCGGGGATCAGCAGAACAAGCAGATTCCGGAGAGCGAACGAGACACGCACACACACAAACCCCCCCGAGCCGAGAGAGCACAGAGCACCACCACGTGTCGGCCTCCGCTCACCCGACTCGGCTGGGCTGGGCTGGGCTGGGCTGGGCTGGGCTGGCGGCCGGGCCGGATGCACGTACACGTACGGCTACAGCCACTACCCGTACACAGCCGCTCTTCACGCAACACCAGCCAAATGGCGCGCCCGCGGCTCGTCGCGGTCGCAACGCCACGCCGGCACACTTTCGGCACCACCGTTTTCGCGCGCACCGCAAACAAAACGCAGCCGACACACACAGAGAGAAAAAAAAAAAAAAAAAAACACAGAGCGCGAGACGGGCGGCGGCGCACCTTTCGCCAGCCGGCAGGCAATCGACTCGCCCAGTACGACAAACGCGCACGCCACCCCACCCAACCAACCAACCAACCAGTCGTCGTCGTCGTCGTCGTCGTCGTCCCGAAATCAAACAAACTCTCAAAAGCACAGCCCCTGCTGCCAACGGACGCAGGCGCCACGCAGCTCCCCTTCCCGCCACACTCGATTCGCAGCGCAACTCACCCGGCACACCGTCAAACGACGGGCTGGGCTCGCCGCATCGCCGCAACCTACACACCTTCCCCGCCACGACGCACAGCCCCACCAGACGCCCGTGCCGCAACGACACTACTGCACTACCACTACCGCACTACTCCTCTCGCCCTTGCCATACACGACACAACACGCCAAAAAATGAAAATCCAAATACAAACAAAAACACCGCCCCCGCGACCCAAACACATGCACGGCGCGCCAACACACGCGAGGCAAGGCACGCAGCAAACGGCGTCCCCTCCGCGTCGCGCCATCAACCTACACACACAAGGCAACCAACAACAGCCAGCCAGCCAGCCAGCCCCACTCTCACGCCGCAAAAACAGAAAACACACCGAAACCGCCAAACGCCGCACATTCGCGCTTCGCACTTACCACACACCTCTCGGCATCCGTTTCGCACACAACGACGCGACGCACAATACATCATCACGGGCTACGCACGCACACCGCGACCCACTTTTTTACGACGCCCTCGGCAGAGCACACGTGCCCACGCCCACACACAGTCGACACAACGACGCAGCGCGCAGCAGACGCGGCCGCAACACGTACCTCCCCGACGACGCGCCAACACCGCCAGCCACTGCTCACTCGCCCAAGCAACCCGTGCACACAACTGCCACACGCGTCCACCACGCCGCCGCCAACCACCCGCCCGCCAGGGGGCGCTCACGTCCGCGACAACAGCGCGGCACCGCCGGACCGGGCCGGGCCGAACCGAGCCGAGCCGCCGCCTCCTCTCCACTCGGCACGCCACGTCCTGCTTGCAAAACACATGGCTCGTCCCTCTGTACACACAACGCGCCTGCCTGCCTGCGGTCGCCGCCGGCATCTATCTACCTGCGCATCGGAGCCAGGCCGGCAAGCCCACACTTAAATAATGCACTTCACCAGCCAAACAAACCCACTCTTCCTTTCTTTGCACAGCGCATGCAACAGCAGCCCCAGGAGCCGGGCCCGCCGCCAGCGTCTCCTCCTCCTCTGGGCACAGCCAGCCAGCCAGCCGTTCCCACCGCCCCGCCCCTGCTCTGCAGAACAAGAAAAAACGAAAAAGTACCAACACACGCACCCAAAGCGTAAGCCAGACAAGACCAGCCTCTCCAAGGCCACACACACGCAAAAAAAACAAAAAAACAAAAACACTACAACAGAATAAAATGAAAAAGAAAAAGCAAGCTGTCGCCTCGCCCCCGCCCGTCCCCCCACCCCACCACATTCGCCCCCTCCGCTTGTTTTCCTTTCTACAATTTCCCTCTTTTCCACCCAATATCCCGCCGCGGTTTACGGGCACCGGCCGATTTTGCGCCCGCCCACATGTGTGCCTACTCCCCACCACCATTCCCTGCCCGCAGCCCGCAGCCCGCAGCCCGCAGCCCGCTTTTCCCCCCCTCCCTGCCCACACCACACCACACCACACCACACCGACGGTGCTGACGTCGACACGCACCCAAGACAGGGGCCACGACCGTCTTTTTTCCTGGGCCCATCCCCGCACCGCACCTCCTTCCAATCAACGCTGTGGCGCCTGTGTCCGCGCGAGACGCGTGCGCGCCGCCTCTCTCAACATCCGTCCGCCGTCCGCCGGCCGGCCCGTTTTTCGGCCCCCAGGCCATCCGTCAACCACCACTGCCACTGCCCCTGCCCCTGCCCCTGCCCCTGCCCCTGCCCCTGCCCCTGCCCGCCCCGCACCACACCACACACCGCTGCTTGCCCCGGCCGTTGCCACCAAAGGCGCCAACCGCAGCCCGCGCGCGCCAGAAACTACAGGGACCCAGCCGACCGACGAAAATCAGAGCAATTGGCCGGGAGGATCAAAAAGAGAGCTCCGAAAACCACCGTAGCGAGGCGTGGGAGGAAACGTTACGAGAAGCAGAAAGGGACCAGGAAAAATTCTGGAAATTTCTTAAAACTCGTAAACTAAACACGAAACATCTACATCTACATCTACATGGGGAAGGAACGACCCCACAGACCGAGCTGAAGCACTGGCGGATTCACTAGAAAGGCAATTCCAAGCACCAGAAGCGGTAGATGACGAAACTGATGACCACCAGGAAATGGTACTCAGAAGGGTAAAACCGCATCCTAAGTGCCCCGATCAGAACATCTTTCACAATCCAATAAACGCAGAAACCCCGTATCTTATCACATCACAAACATACACACATCCTAAGAAGGCATCAGGCCCAGATTCCATCAAACCGCAACTACTACATCACCTACCTCCAGCAACTATCAATTATCTATCTAACATCAATATATAATGCTTGCTTCAGACTAAACTACTTGGAAACAGGCCCGAGTCATCACATTACCAAAGCCAAACAAGGACTTATTATTTCCGCAAAACTATAGGCCAACTTCCTTGGAAAGGTCCTCGGAAAGCTCATTCAAACTGAACTGAAGAAATTCAATTCTTAAAGGATAACAACATAATCATCCCACAACAATTCCGATTCCGCGAAGAACACAGCACCACCCACCAGGTGACCAGACTAGTCGAGCACATATGTCAGGCCAGAAACATTAGACACAGTACTGGAGCAGTCCTGCTTGACATTGGAAAAGCATTCGGATAACGCCTTATCTACAAGCTCCACCAGTACAACTGCCCCATCCACATTATTGCTTCTTTTCTCCGCAACAGAGCATTCTATGTCCATGTACCAGGAGCGGCAAGTAACACTAGATCCATAGAGGCTGGAGTCCCGCAAGGCTCAGTGCTGGGGCCCATTCTCTACTCAATATACACAAACAAACAGCTGGGAGGACACTTGTCACTATTTGCAGACGACACTGCAGTCTACCGCAGCAGTTCTAACCTGCAATATAGAGTCACAAAAATAGAGCAACACCTACAATCCATCCAGAAATGGGCTAACCAAAAAAAACAATAAACGCGGAGAAAACCCAAGCAATACAATACGATTCACATTCAAAAAGAATACCTCCTAACCTGCATATACGCCTCAGAAATAACAATCTTCCATGGTCAGGCACAATAAAGTATCTAGGCATCAAGCTGGACAAGAGGTTGACATTTAGAGACCATGTTACACACGTTTGTAACAAGGCTGCAGCAGCAATATTCAGACTGTACCCAATCATCAAAGGAAACAGAATAAATATGCGCGCCAAAAAGAAAATCTTCAAAACCGTCATAGGAACCAGCCATCACTTACGGCTCTGAAAATCTGGTCAATGGCCGCAGACACCAACATAACAAGAGTAAAAAAAAAGGGTGCACAACAAATACTTCAGAATTGCTGCTGATGCCGGCCGGTACCAGACAAACCGAGACATATACACAAACCATAACATACTCAAAATCCCGGAAATCATCCAAAGAAAAATCCATAAAGTTTTTTTTTTTTTTTTTTTTTTTTTCCCACCAAACCACGGATTCGAACCACCCACTCATCAGAAATCTGGGACAAAATCCACCCGACCCAAGAACGACATTTCCCATCACGACAAAACACCACAAACTACAACATACCATGATAAACAAAAATAAAATACAAACACCATAACACTCACTCAAACAACAAACATCTACACACACCCAAGAGACCCTATCATCCCATCATTTTGTTACCCAACATAATCAGACAGAAGGCAGGGATCAAGGACAGATCCGGTCCTTCGAGTACAGGGGGTAAAAAAATACCCATCAGACCAGCTCGCTCTCTCTCTCTCTCTCTCTCTCTCTCTCTCTCTCCGTGCCGACGCTGCCCCGCACACGCGTTCGCGTTCGGCCGACACCACACGACAGGTCTTTGGGGCCCCGCCACTGCGCACACGCACGCCTCCTCCTCTTCCTTAGTTCTTTTTCGCTTTTCTTTTCTCCCCCGCCCCCCGCTCTCACCGCCACATCATCCCGCAACCCTTGGGGGATGTTTCCCAACATCAACGCGCCCCAATTCCACTCTCTGCCCGTGCCGCACTCTCCACTTTGCTTCTCCCCGTCCCCTACACACACGACTGCCGAAACCCCGGTTGACACACCTTCTCGTAGGACAGGGGTGCGTGCGTTGTCTTGACGGTGACAGCAACAGCAACGGATCCGTCCATCCCATTCCCCCCCCCCCCCCCACTCGGTAAAGAACCATGTTCAACCCACACTACACAACAAGGGGGGCACACACGAACGCGAAAGAAAGGGCAGGGCAGGGCAGGGCAACTATCTCGTACACATTCTTCCTCAGAACCCACATATCACATCAACGAACGGCAGGCCAATTGCGGACTCAGCCGTGTCAGGCAAATCCAACCCAACCAACACCTCCCACGGAAACCCTGACACTGATCCAGCAGTACGTCCACATACATCGCCACACCAAATACGGGTGACGAGTGAGCAACAAATGGAACAATACACAACAAGGCTGACCTAATAAAAACTGCACGTCACGTCATACCTTCCAGACAGACGCAGTTCCGACGGGACGGCGGAACCGTATACGTACCTTTCAGCCACAACAACCGACCGACTGGACACGCCCGCGTCTCCAGCCAGCCAACCACCAGGGCCACACAGCCCGCAAGTTTCAGCGTCAACACTTCTTAACGTACGTTGCAAACTTTTCAAAACATTGCCACACACACACCACGAAAAGCGTCAACCTCTCTCACACTGGATACACTCAACACTTTTTGTCGGCGGAGCTTGAGCCCAACGGTTGACACACCCCCACCGGCCACACAGGTTTCCCTTTGAAAATTGCAGTGACGGAGGAGACGCGGCATTACGAGAGGGTTGTTTCCGAGAGCGCGAGCTGGACGGAGCTGCGGCGCCGCCGCCGCCGCCGAGGGGTAATGAACGCACGCGATGCCGCATGACAGCCCATCACCCAAAGTTTCACCCACAACTGCACAGGTCGCACCCCCTTTTCGCGCCATACTAGTGTCGATCGTCAATTACAGCTGACGGTGTTCGCATTTGCCACTTGACGGGGGGGAAAAGAAAACAAACATCTGACACGCCATGTGTTTCTCTCTCTCTCTGTTACATCTAGGTCATTGGGCAGCCACTGTAAAAAAAAAAAAAAAAATAAATAAATATTTTTACGACATGGTTGGGTAAGTGATTTAAAGACAACAATTGTGGGTCACACACCATAGACCATTTCGATAGTGTTCTTGTTCTTCTCTTTTTCCTTTTTTTATCGCTCAATTGAAATAAAACCTGGGGATGATGCAATGCTGCGATATGGCACAACCGTCGTCCATTGTACACAACTCGGGAACAAAAAGAAACCAATTCAGGGAACGTTCGTTCCTTCACAACGTTTCTTTCAACGCACTTGGTCTTTACCATCCTGTATATTCAACACACATTTCCTTTCATCAAACTAGGGCATTTCCATAACAGTTTGTTTCCGTTTCTGTGAGCACAATACTGCTTCTTCGACGTCATTTCACCATCTTAACTACAGACAGACAACAAAATAGGAAAACAGGCCTTGAGAACCCCGTCCACCAAATTTCAGTTAGCACGGCATCCAAGATTCTTTTCCGGGGAGTGTGCAGTGCAGCTGACGCTGCTCAGACCATATACCGTCGCCAGTCTCACTCAACTCTTGCGCATTCCACCATTCTACGCTACGTGACAATGCAAAAATGAATGAATCAAACCCGCCCAGAGAGCGTCTTGTGCGAGGGGACACACGATATAGAGAACAACAAAACACACAGGGGACACCACCACAGTTGGAGAGAACGTTTCCACCACGGCAGCCGCGCCGTTACGCGCTTTTTTTTTTCTTTTTTTTTCCTCCCCCCCACTGCACACCTCCGACACCACGGGAACGTTCACCGTCCCGTTGCCCTACACTGGCGTTTCTTTTCAACCCCCCACCCTATTCCTCGCTCCCCGGACATTCGACCGATCACAAAGTGCAACCTCTCGTTACCGTCGGGTGCCCCTCTTCATCCCCGGGGCGCCAACAACAAAACAAAAACACCACCGACGCCGTCGTCTCGCGTCACCTCACTCAACTGAGCGGAAAATACACGTACATCCAGAATGACGACACCGCCTCCACAAACAAAAACCAGACGTCAGACGTCAGGTCGAAAGAGGGCACCGTACGTCGTGGCGCGTGGTCTCCTAACTCACCTCGCGCGTACAAATACAATGCAATACAATGCGTGTCACCTCACGTTCACACACACCTCCACGCTCCACTTTTACGTCGCCCAACCAACCAACTAACTTAACGCACCCGCTCGGCGTAGAAGCAGCTGTAGGCGGCAACGTGTTTCTCA
This sequence comes from Schistocerca gregaria, assembly GCF_023897955.1. Taxonomy (NCBI): domain Eukaryota; kingdom Metazoa; phylum Arthropoda; class Insecta; order Orthoptera; family Acrididae; genus Schistocerca; species Schistocerca gregaria. The sequence goes on from NW_026062409.1 coordinate 34,508, forward strand.
CCCTCGCCACCAACGGTGTGACATCCGACAGTCGCGGTTTGCTTTCCGTTCCACACCTCCGGCCATACCATACAAAGGGGACAAAAACAAAAATATATATCAAACAAGCCAACTCCAGCGATCCGCCCCCCTAACACCAACACGTCTCGAAACACCCACGCCCACGACCCGGCTGTGGCTAAAGTGCGTATCCCCAACGTCACACCAAAACCAAAGGCGCCGGCGCCGCACCACACCACAAGCTACAGCTACAGCTGTGCCGCCCGTCCACCCGCTCACAACAACAACAATTCCGCCCTTCCCGCAAAGGCATTTTGGTGGCCCTGAAAAGGGCCGTTTTTTTTTTTCTCTTTCCTTCGCCGCGCCGCGGACGAGCCTCCCATTTCCAAGAGCCACCTCCTTACTTGGAGCTCGTGTACTTGGTCACCGCCTTCGTGCCCTCGCTCACCGCGTGCTTGGCCAGCTCGCCAGGCAGCAAGAGCCGCACAGCGGTCTGGATCTCGCGGGACGTGATGGTCGAGCGCTTGTTGTAGTGCGCCAGGCGAGAAGCCTCGGCCGCAATGCGCTCGAAAATGTCGTTCACGAAGCTGTTCATGATGCTCATCGCCTTCGAAGAGATGCCCGTGTCAGGGTGCACCTGCTTCAGCACCTTGTAGATGTAGATGGCATAGCTCTCCTTCCTCTTGCGCTTCTTCTTCTTGTCGCCCTTCGAAATGTTCTTCTGCGCCTTGCCAGCCTTCTTGGCGGCTTTCCCGCTAGTCTTGGGCGGCATCACGAACAAACAGGCAGGCAGGCACGCGCAGTCAGTCAGTCAAGCGCTCCGCTCCAGTCAGCGTCTCCCCACACAGTGGCACCCGCCGCACGCCGCCGCCGCACCTTTACCAGCTCGCCCTGCTGCGGCCGCCGACCAATGGGGCGCGCGCGCAACCGGCCGCCGCACCCGAGCCCATAAAGGACCCCCACCCCGCCGGCGCCGGCACGCACTCCGCTGCTCGACTCGCTGCGGCTCGCACCGTTTGGGGCGTTGTGCTTTTCTTTCTCGCTTCTTTCGAAACTAGCCCATCGCCATGTCCGGACGCGGAAAGGGAGGCAAAGTCAAGGGCAAGTCAAAGTCCCGCTCAAGCAGGGCTGGGCTCCAGTTCCCGGTCGGCAGAATCCACCGCCTCCTGCGCAAGGGAAACTACGCCGAGCGCGTCGGCGCCGGGGCGCCCGTCTACCTCGCCGCCGTCATGGAGTACCTCGCGGCTGAGGTGCTCGAGCTGGCCGGAAACGCGGCCCGCGACAACAAGAAGACGCGCATCATCCCGCGCCACCTGCAGCTCGCCATACGCAACGACGAGGAGCTCAACAAGCTCTTGTCGGGCGTCACCATCGCACAGGGAGGTGTCCTGCCCAACATCCAGGCCGTCCTGCTGCCAAAGAAGACCGAGAAGAAGGCCTAAAAGAGAGACAGCGCAATCGGCAACCGCCGCGTGCTCCCTTGGCACGCAGCGCGCCATTTGCCGCCTCGGCTCAAAAACAAAACACAATCGGCCCTTTTCAGGGCCACCACACAAACCTACGTCCAAAGCAGAATTCCAGTCGTTCGTCGCACCACTTCTCTCTCTCTCTCTCTCTCTCTCTCTCTCTCTCTCTGTGTGTACGGTTTTTTTTCCTTCTTACACACACAGGCGCCGCCATCTTGTACACACGTACTTGGCCACCTCCTCCACTCCACTCCACGCACGCACAGTCTCGCGACCATTAACCAGCACACGTGGCGCACAACAACACACCTCAAAAATAACCCCTCGGCACTCAGCCGCGCCGCAACACACAGCCCATCCACCGACAAGAAGCATACAAGCAAAGAGGGAGGGGAAGGAAGGAAGGAAGGAAGGAAGGAAGGAAGGAGGGAGCTCACACAACGCAAGGGCACGCTTCCTTCCCTCCCAACCGCACCGCACACCACGTCAAAAAAACTCCAAACAAAACTAAAAGGCCAAGTAGACTAAAAAAGGAAAAGAAAAACCAGCAACACAGACTCTTTCGCACTTTTCAACTTCCGAACACTGTGGTGGCCCTGAAAAGGGCCGTTTTTCAATCTCTCTTTCCTTCCTTCCTTCGGTCTCACACCGCCTAACCGCCGAAACCGTACAGGGTGCGCCCCTGCCTCTTCAGGGCGTACACCACGTCCATGGCCGTCACAGTCTTGCGCTTGGCGTGCTCAGTGTACGTCACCGCGTCGCGGATCACGTTCTCCAGGAACACCTTCAGCACTCCGCGCGTCTCCTCGTAGATCAGACCAGAGATGCGCTTCACGCCGCCCCTGCGCGCCAGGCGGCGGATCGCGGGCTTCGTGATGCCCTGGATGTTGTCGCGCAACACCTTGCGGTGCCGCTTGGCGCCACCCTTGCCGAGCCCCTTTCCTCCCTTGCCGCGGCCTGTCATTCTTCTTCTTCTTCAAGCGTCTCAACCACAATAATATAAAAAACAGAAAGCAAGGCAAGCTCCTCACCCGGCGCTAGCGAGTCGGCTACGGTTGTGGCGCCCAGCGCGCGCGCCGCCCCCCTATATAGACTCTGGGGCCCCGCGGCCCGCCCTCCCCTCCCCCCACCACCGCGCACCGAGGGCATATAAGCGCAGCACCCGGGGCGCGCGGGCCCGTTGTCAAGGCAGCACCGGACGCCGTCGCGCACGCATATCCTCCACGCCGCATCCGCATCCGCAGTAGCCATGGCCCGGACAAAGCAAACGGCCCGCAAGTCCACCGGCGGAAAGGCGCCGCGCAAACAGCTCGCCACCAAGGCGGCGAGGAAGAGCGCGCCCGCCACCGGCGGCGTCAAGAAGCCCCACCGCTACAGGCCGGGCACCGTCGCCCTGCGAGAAATCAGGCGCTACCAGAAGAGCACAGAGCTGCTCATCCGCAAGCTGCCATTCCAGCGCCTAGTGCGCGAGATCGCCCAGGACTTCAAGACCGACCTGCGCTTCCAGAGCTCCGCAGTCATGGCCCTGCAAGAGGCCAGCGAGGCCTACCTCGTCGGCCTCTTCGAAGACACCAACCTGTGCGCAATCCACGCCAAGCGAGTCACCATCATGCCCAAGGACATCCAGCTCGCGCGCCGCATCCGCGGCGAGCGCGCCTAAACCCGCACACCGCCAAACAAACAAAACGGCCCTTTTCAGGGCCACTAACGTCTCTCCGTCGCGAGCAAAACTTTGTCGGTCGCAACGACTAGTTCCCCACTCACTCTCCAGTCCAGTCGTCCCACCCCCGGCCCGGCCCGGCGCCGCCGTTTCCAAAAAAAAAAAAAAAAGCACCGCACCGGCCGAACCAAGTCGCAAGCGTCAATAGCGCCACCCACACAGGCCACGGCACAAAACGTGACGCCCGGAAAGCAAAGCAAAGCAAAGCAAAACAAAAAAGACTATTCCAAAACCACCACCAAGACAAACAAACAAACAAACAAACGCGGCGCAAAATAAATAGGTAAAAGTAAAATACACTTTGTGTAACACCAGCCGCGCGCCGCCGCCCACGCCCGCCAACGACCCCACAATCCAACCACCATCCACACATGAAACAAACAAACGCCAGCAAGCAAGACAGACAGACAACAAGGCAACCGACCGACCACGACACGACACGACAATCAACACCTTCCCGACGTGCTTTGATGGCCCTGAGAAGGGCCGTTTTTGTTTTTGTCCGGGACCGCGCGACAGCCTCTGGTTGCGCGCCGGCCACCAGGCGACGGTGTCAACCGCCAACCCTTCCCTGCCCTTTTTACTTCTTCTTCTTGGGCGAAGCCTTCGCCTTAGACGGCGTCGCCGTCGCCTTCTTCGGGCGCGGCGCCTTCGGCTTCTTCGTCGGAACCTTGGCGGCCTTCTTCGCCTTCGACGGCGACTTGGCCTTGGCCGGCTTGGCCGCAGCCGCCTTCTTCGCACCCGCGGGAGCGGCCGACGCCGCAGACGCCTTCTTGGCGGCGCCCGCCTTCCGACCGGTCGCCGCCTTCACGCCGCCAGCCTTCTTTGCGCCGGCCGCACGGGCCCCCTTCTTCTCCTTGCTGGCCGGAGCGGCGCGCTTCTTCTTCGCACCACCGCCGCCACCACGAGCCTTGCCGCCCTCGGCCGCCCCGCCGCCGGCGCCGGCAAGCTTGAAAGAGCCCGACGCGCCCTTCCCCTTCGTCTGCACCAGCTCGCCAGCCACGACGGCCGACTTGAGGTACTTCTTGATAAAGGGCGCCAGCTTCTCCGCGTCCAGCTTGTAGTGCGCGGCAATGTACTTCTTGATCGCCTGCAGCGACGACCCGCCGCGCTCCTTCAGACTCTTGATGGCGGCCGTCACCATCTCAGAGGTGCGCGGGTGCGCAGGCTTGGCGCGCGGCTTCTTCGCAGACGACGCAGACTTGGCCTTCTTCGTAGTGCCGGTGGCGGCGGGTGCCGCGGCAGTCTCGTTCGTAGCCGCCTGGTCTGCCATCTTTTGCTTGTTCTCTTTTCTTTTTTCCCCTTGGTTTCGCTTCCTTCTCTCCTTCGACGACGCACAACAGCGAGGGGCGCGCAGCAGAGAATAGCCGCGCACGCGCTTTTTTTTTTTTTTTTTTTTTTTTTTTTTATTTTTTTTTTTTTGGATGTGCGACGGAGGGTGCTGACTCGTTTGGAGTCTGGTCCCTCGTGTGTGCGGGGTGGGGTTTTTGATTGGGGGCACCATTTATTTTCATAATGGGGTCTCCATCCTTCTCTTTAGAGGTTCCTCGAGCACGTTTTTGGCTCTTTAGGACCTCAGTTCTTGGACTTTTGTGAGGCTTTTGGGGCTGCCTCGTTTATTTGGTTTATGATTGGTTTTCCCTGCCTGTATTAGCTTGTGCCTATTTTCTCGTGATTTAGAATGGGTGCTTGTTGTTTGATGAATTTTGTTATATATTGCTAGTTGTTAATCCTTTCTCTCTTGATGTTTCCAACCTTGAGTAACCTGCCGTTTCTTGATGTTTCCATCCTGGAGTGAAACCTGCCTTTTCTTGATGTTTCCATCTATCATGTATCACCTGCTCGTTAAGCCTGTTTATCTTGATGTTTCCATCTAGCCTACTTGCTACTGTCTAATTATTGCCAATGGTACTCGAACTTTGTGCCATGGTGCTGGTTCATAGGCTGCGATTTCGTTTAGTTGTTCAAGTCTAGGCCTGAGTCGGGCCACCTTTTCCGCCAGTCTCGTTGCTGCATCTTTGATCTGTTGCTCAATTCTTGGCATCTCAAGTTCTTCGTGAATGATGTCCGTGCTGGTCCATGGTGGCACGTTTAGGATGAGCTTTAGGCAGCGGTTTTGGAGAACTTGCAGTATTTGGGCGTTGGTTTTGCTTGTTATGCCCCATGAGGAGCAGCCATAGAGCATTGCTGGTACTATTATTGATTTGTAGATTTGAAGTTTTGTGGCTGTTAGCATTTCCTTGCTGCATAGGAGCGGGTAAAGTGCGTGTATTGCTCTTATTGTTTTGGCTTTCTTTTCTTCTATGTGTTGTTTGAAGAGCATTTTGTTGTCTAGTTGGACTCCCAGATATCTTACTGACGTCTTCCACGGAATACGTTGTCCATTGATTTCAATCCTTTCTTCTAGGATGGGTCTTCTCCTGGTGAAGAGGATGGCTTCGGTTTTTGTAGCGTTTATTTTGATATGGTTAAGTCTTGCCCACTTTTCGGTGTCGGTCACTTGTTCTTGTAGGCGTCTGATGGTTGTGTCTAGCCTCCTGTTGCTGACCAATAGTGCTGTGTCGTCAGCGAACTGTGCAAGTACTGTGTGTGGCGTGGTGGGCAGATCATTAACATAAACCGTGAATAGCGTTGGGGAGATGACTGAACCTTGGGGGATTCCTTCCTCCAGGGTTTTCGTTTCTGATCGTTGGCCATCGATTTGTACGTAGCACCGTCTGTTGGTAAGATAGCTGTCCACTAGGCGTAGGTAGCATTTGGGTAGATCTGTGTTCTCATATAGCTTGACGATTAGGTTGTCCACCCAGACTCTATCGTACGCTTTCTCTATATCCAATAGGACGGCCGCCGTGTATCGAGATAAGTTCATGTTTTTGGTAACATGTTCTGTTATTCTCAGCAGTTGCAGTTCTGCCGATAATGTTGATTGATACGCAAATTGCTCACGTCTTATTATGTTTCCGTCTAGCAGTGGCTGGCGTATTCTAGGTATCAGTACCCTCTCCATTACTTTCGACATATTGGGAAGGAGACTGATGGGTCTATGATTTTCGGGGTTGCTGGTGTCTTTTCCTTTCTTCGGTATTGGGACTACTTTGCTCGTTTTCCATATTGTGGGGTAGTAGCTCTTGATCATGCAGGCGTTTATGATCCTTGTGAGTAGTACCACTGGTTTTCTTGGTAGGTGCTGCAGCTGTTCATTGGTTATTTTGTCTGGGCCGGGGGCCTTTCCTGCGTTTAGATGCTTGATGACGATTTTAACTTCTGCTGGAGTCGTTAGCTCTGGGCGGTCGTCGATGGGTGTGTTCCTTATTTGTTGTACTGTGTGCATGACGTGACGGTTGAATTCTTCTTCATCTGCTGGGGGCTGGTTTGGCTGTTCTATTCTATTTTGTTGTTCATAAGTGGTCGCAAATAGTTCCGCCCGTCTGAGTGCGTCGTAGATCATTTCATTGCCATCTTTCAGGGCAGGTTTTGCTTGTCTCGGCTTTCTGATATTTTTGATGAGTCTCCAGTCGGCGTTTAGGTTTTGGCGGAGCGTGAGGGCTGACATTCTGTCCTCCCACATCTCCGCTTTCCATTCTTTGGCTCGTTTATGTATTTCTCTATTGAGTCTGTTGACTTCTCTCCTTTCTCTGGGGTCCCTTGTTCGGATCCAGCGTCTTCGTGCCTGGTTCTTGAGGAATTTCAGGTCCTGGATGAGTGGCGGCAGTGTGCTGTACTTGTCTTCTTCAAATATGACTGTTGTCGATGCCTGTGTGTATGCCTTTTGGATCTTGCTGGTGAGGGTACCGATGGCTTCTTCGATCTGTTGCTCCGAGGTCAGTTCGATGGTGGGGTTGGTGTTGTTGTTCAGCCACCTCTCGAACTGGTCCCAGTTGACTGTTGTTGTGCGGCAGGGTCGGGGTGGTTCTAGGGCGTTGCCAATGTGCCCTGTGACTGGGAGGTGGTCAGAGGTTAGTTTGTTATGAACCTGGAGGCTCAGTTCTGGGTCTAAGTTCTTGACTATGCAGACATCCAGTACGTCTGGCCGGTGGCGACTATTGAAGGGTATGTAGGTGATGTCTTCCGGTGCAGTGACGACTGCTTGTAAGCGTCCTTCCAGTTGTTGGAGTTGAACTCCTCTGTCGTTGTTTCTTCGCGAATTCCAGGCCACGTTTTTCGCGTTGAGGTCGCCGCACAGGAGCACTCGGTCATGGGTATCGAATATTAGTGTTAGGTCTTGTTCGTCGTAATTTACGCTTGGACTGAGGTATGCGGCTACCACTGCAATTTTTCCCTGTGTTGTCTCTAATGTAATTATGGTTGCCTCCAGTGACGTCATCCTTGGCGTTGGTTCTGGGTGGTGGGTGATATCTGCCCTGATAAAGATGGCTGTTCCTCCACCTAATCTGTTGATACGGTCTGTCCTATGGCAGATCATGTTTCGGAGTTTGTAGTTCTCTTGTTGTTGCAGGTGTGTCTCTGTGACACATAGTATGTCAATTTTCTGTTCTTCTATGAACTCGTTTAGTACTTCCTTCTTTCGTTTAAGGCCGTTTGCATTAAAGTTGCAGAATCGGAGGTTTTTCTTCTGTTGTTGTCTATACTCCATGGGATGGTGTGAAGAAAGTCATCACTCCTCCGATGATTGCTTTGATTTTTGACATGATGTCGGTTGCATTGTTGAAATTAACGATTGTTGTCGTTATGGTTTGTATAATATTTGACCACTGGAATCGATCCCATAAGTCTTTGATTTTAGTGATGAAGTCGAGGACGGCTCCTATTCCGTTGTTGGTTTGTGCTGTGGTGTCTGGTTGCGGGATATTTGCCCACTGTCTTCGTCCCGTCCTGCTTGCTTCCGCTGGGGTGGGCATGGCCGTTTGTTTGATACGTTGTGTTGCGTTTGTAGTGGTTGGCCTTTGTTGCCTTTTCGCGTTGTATGCATTGATAGCCCTTTGGAATACTTCGCATCCTCTGAATGATGCTGGGTGTCCGGTTTGGTTGCAATTGGCGCAGTGTGGCGTCGTGTTTTTTGGAAGTGGGCAGTTGAACGCCCTGTGGTCACCGCCACACCTGACACACCTGGTGGGCATCTCACAGTAGTTGGCTGTGTGGTAAAAGCCTTGGCACTTCTTGCACTGAGGCGGCCCATCTTTGCTTTTATATGCTTCTACCGTCACCTTGGTGTCAAGGACGTATTTAGTGTTGTAGATAGCTTCGTTTTCTGTTTGTTTTTCCATCGTGACACAGAAGATGTCCATTTTGTGTAGTTCTTTCGTCTCTTCGTTTCGTTTTTTGTACTGGTGTACGTTTGTGGGCTTGAATCCCAAGTCTGTGAGGTCCTGTTGAATTTCTTGCTCTGTTATGGATTCGGGTAGGCCTTTTAGGACTACTTTTAGTTGTTTGTCTGCTGGGGGCTGGTGGGTGTAGAATTCAATCTTTTCTTGTCTGAAAAAACTGAGTGCTTCTTTTTGGTCTCTGACAGAACTGAAGTGATATTTAATTGATTTTCCTTTGTGGATGGCTCTGATTTGCCCTTCCATCCTTTGTTTCAGCGCCGCGTTCAGAGTTAGATAGTGCCCTTGGTACTGCACTGTGATTGGCGGTACACGCGGTCTTTTCGGGACCGCTCGTGGTGCTATTTGGGTGTTATGCATCTGTTGCTGTTGTGAAGTTGATGGGTTTGATGGACCGCTGGCTGCAGCGCCGGCTGGGTCACGGCTGTCTTGGGACGCACCGAGAGGTTCGAACTTGTTTTTAGTTTCTATTGTGAACGGTTTAATTGTACTTCCGTTCACATTCTCGGATTTTCTGCGTTTCCGTTTGTTTTTCTTGACGAGTTGGAATATTCCGTTACCGTCATCTGCCAATTCCATTTCTTCATCGCTGGAGAAGGTGGCGGCGGGTGTATTACTATCGGCATCTGATGACTCAGCGTCGGATGTTGGGTTGTGGTTGTCGCTTATGTGGAGGTGTTTCAAGCGTATTCTGTGGTCGGCGGCCATCTTGTCGTCCTTGTCATGGTCATGGCGCTCCTGTGGCGTGGTTGCCGGCTGGCGGTGGTGTGATTCTCCGTCACGGTGCCGTCGGCGGAGGCTCGACTCAGATCTAGACCTGTCCACGGAATCTGCCTGAGCCCTAATTTTCGATCTCGATCTAGAGGGGCGCGGACGTACCCCGCTCGGGGGGACGGCCACCTTTCGGTCGTCCGCCCGATGAGGAGGCCCTGGACCCTCGTTTTTCCCTGAGCTAGCCATTCCCTACAACATCTGGCTAGTCCAGTGTATCTTGCCTAACACTATGTTCGCCCTAGCGCTATTACTTGGCGACAAATTGCTTTTTGACGCGCGGCGGAAGGTGCTGCAGCCTGACAAGGTCACAGCGCTCCCTCCGCACGTCCACACAGCAGCGCTGCTCGGAGACCGATGGCGCACGCGCCTGGCCCAGCCAGTGTCGCGGGCGGGCGCGGACGGCCGAGAGAGCGGCCGCCACTCGGCGCGCCGCCGCGCCGCCGCGCCGCGCCTCCCGCGCTTGCTACCGCCCAACGTCCGACAGCCTGCGCGGAGCAGCCCCCAACCTGCGCCGCAACCACCCGCGCCATTCAAACCACCGAGGATGGGGCTACACACACCGACACCACGGTCGCCAACCAGTCGCCGCGGCGGCGCCGCAAACCACGGCCAAACTGCAGCCACCGCGCGCCACAGCCTGGGTCGGCCCGCCGAGAATCGCCGCCCCCGCCCAAATGCCGCCCCCACAGCCCCAGCCGACGACCCGCCACAATGGCCAAACCTTCGTCAAAACTCCCGCACCGTCGCCGCGGCAGCCCGGCCACCGCGGCCGGCGCCACAGCCACACGAGCCGAGTCGTGCGGCGATGACGGCCGTGCACAAACGCACCTCCGCCGCCCCATCGCCTTCCGCCGTTTTCCCGATCGGCCCGCAGCCGTCGGGCCACGGCCGCGGGCCGTCCTCCTCCTCTCGCCTCGCCCGCCAACACCCACAGCCCTTCCAACACATTTTTCTTTTCTTTTTTCTTTTTTTTTTTTACTTTTTTACGATCGCCGCCTGCGCAACATGGCACCGGCCGACGGAGCGCCAACCCCCCCGCCACAGGCGAAAACAAAACAACGATAAACAAACAAACAAAATAAATTACCAGCCAGCCCCAACTACAGACACACCGAATCTGCCCTCACAGCCGACCTTACACGCCTCAACGTCAAAACAAAGGTGGTTTCTTTCTTTCAACGGTTACCTTACCTTAGGTTACGTCAGGTTAGGCTAAGAAGGCGTCAGGGTTAGGTTAAGCGTTGACGTGACGTCACGTCTTAACGTAGGCGTTAAGCTAAGGTTGCGGTCACGTACGTTAGGTTAAGGCGACTTGGGGGTTGGCCTAAGAGCTTAGGTTAGGTTAGGTTACGTTAGTTTAGGTGGCTGCGTTAAGGGGCTTAAAGAAGTTTAGGAGAGGTTAAGGCGTCGAGGCGGCCGCACCCCCTTAGCTGCTGCGGCTCGGCCACGCCACGCCACGCTTTGGGGTTTCATAAGGTCGCGCGGCGGGTCGTCGGCACGCCGCAAAGGACAAAACTGCAAGACGACGTCGAAAAACAAACAACAGGTAAAAAATAAATAAGTAAAAATAAACGACGCCGACAGGCGGGGATCAGCAGAACAAGCAGATTCCGGAGAGCGAACGAGACACGCACACACACAAACCCCCCCGAGCCGAGAGAGCACAGAGCACCACCACGTGTCGGCCTCCGCTCACCCGACTCGGCTGGGCTGGGCTGGGCTGGGCTGGGCTGGGCTGGCGGCCGGGCCGGATGCACGTACACGTACGGCTACAGCCACTACCCGTACACAGCCGCTCTTCACGCAACACCAGCCAAATGGCGCGCCCGCGGCTCGTCGCGGTCGCAACGCCACGCCGGCACACTTTCGGCACCACCGTTTTCGCGCGCACCGCAAACAAAACGCAGCCGACACACACAGAGAGAAAAAAAAAAAAAAAAAAAACACAGAGCGCGAGACGGGCGGCGGCGCACCTTTCGCCAGCCGGCAGGCAATCGACTCGCCCAGTACGACAAACGCGCACGCCACCCCACCCAACCAACCAACCAACCAGTCGTCGTCGTCGTCGTCGTCGTCGTCCCGAAATCAAACAAACTCTCAAAAGCACAGCCCCTGCTGCCAACGGACGCAGGCGCCACGCAGCTCCCTTCCCGCCACACTCGATTCGCAGCGCAACTCACCCGGCACACCGTCAAACGACGGGCTGGGCTCGCCGCATCGCCGCAACCTACACACCTTCCCCGCCACGACGCACAGCCCCACCAGACGCCCGTGCCGCAACGACACTACTGCACTACCACTACCGCACTACTCCTCTCGCCCTTGCCATACACGACACAACACGCCAAAAAATGAAAATCCAAATACAAACAAAAACACCGCCCCCGCGACCCAAACACATGCACGGCGCGCCAACACACGCGAGGCAAGGCACGCAGCAAACGGCGTCCCCTCCGCGTCGCGCCATCAACCTACACACACAAGGCAACCAACAACAGCCAGCCAGCCAGCCAGCCCCACTCTCACGCCGCAAAAACAGAAAACACACCGAAACCGCCAAACGCCGCACATTCGCGCTTCGCACTTACCACACACCTCTCGGCATCCGTTTCGCACACAACGACGCGACGCACAATACATCATCACGGGCTACGCACGCACACCGCGACCCACTTTTTTACGACGCCCTCGGCAGAGCACACGTGCCCACGCCCACACACAGTCGACACAACGACGCAGCGCGCAGCAGACGCGGCCGCAACACGTACCTCCCCGACGACGCGCCAACACCGCCAGCCACTGCTCACTCGCCCAAGCAACCCGTGCACACAACTGCCACACGCGTCCACCACGCCGCCGCCAACCACCCGCCCGCCAGGGGGCGCTCACGTCCGCGACAACAGCGCGGCACCGCCGGACCGGGCCGGGCCGAACCGAGCCGAGCCGCCGCCTCCTCTCCACTCGGCACGCCACGTCCTGCTTGCAAAACACATGGCTCGTCCCTCTGTACACACAACGCGCCTGCCTGCCTGCGGTCGCCGCCGGCATCTATCTACCTGCGCATCGGAGCCAGGCCGGCAAGCCCACACTTAAATAATGCACTTCACCAGCCAAACAAACCCACTCTTCCTTTCTTTGCACAGCGCATGCAACAGCAGCCCCAGGAGCCGGGCCCGCCGCCAGCGTCTCCTCCTCCTCTGGGCACAGCCAGCCAGCCAGCCGTTCCCACCGCCCCGCCCCTGCTCTGCAGAACAAGAAAAAACGAAAAAGTACCAACACACGCACCCAAAGCGTAAGCCAGACAAGACCAGCCTCTCCAAGGCCACACACACGCAAAAAAAACAAAAAAACAAAAACACTACAACAGAATAAAATGAAAAAGAAAAAGCAAGCTGTCGCCTCGCCCCCGCCCGTCCCCCCACCCCACCACATTCGCCCCCTCCGCTTGTTTTCCTTTCTACAATTTCCCTCTTTTCCACCCAATATCCCGCCGCGGTTTACGGGCACCGGCCGATTTTGCGCCCGCCCACATGTGTGCCTACTCCCCACCACCATTCCCTCCGCAGCCCGCAGCCCGCAGCCCGCAGCCCGCAGCCCGCTTTTCCCCCCCTCCCTGCCCACACCACACCACACCACACCACACCGACGGTGCTGACGTCGACACGCACCCAAGACAGGGGCCACGACCGTCTTTTTTCCTGGGCCCATCCCCGCACCGCACCTCCTTCCAATCAACGCTGTGGCGCCTGTGTCCGCGCGAGACGCGTGCGCGCCGCCTCTCTCAACATCCGTCCGCCGTCCGCCGGCCGGCCCGTTTTTCGGCCCCCAGGCCATCCGTCAACCACCACTGCCACTGCCCCTGCCCCTGCCCCTGCCCCTGCCCCTGCCCCTGCCCGCCCCGCACCACACCACACACCGCTGCTTGCCCCGGCCGTTGCCACCAAAGGCGCCAACCGCAGCCCGCGCGCGCCAGAAACTACAGGGACCCAGCCGACCGACGAAAATCAGAGCAATTGGCCGGGAGGATCAAAAAGAGAGCTCCGAAAACCACCGTAGCGAGGCGTGGGAGGAAACGTTACGAGAAGCAGAAAGGGACCAGGAAAAATTCTGGAAATTTCTTAAAACTCGTAAACTAAACACGAAACATCTACATCTACATCTACATGGGGAAGGAACGACCCCACAGACCGAGCTGAAGCACTGGCGGATTCACTAGAAAGGCAATTCCAAGCACCAGAAGCGGTAGATGACGAAACTGATGACCACCAGGAAATGGTACTCAGAAGGGTAAAACCGCATCCTAAGTGCCCCGATCAGAACATCTTTCACAATCCAATAAACGCAGAAACCCCGTATCTTATCACATCACAAACATACACACATCCTAAGAAGGCATCAGGCCCAGATTCCATCAAACCGCAACTACTACATCACCTACCTCCAGCAACTATCAATTATCTATCTAACATCAATATATAATGCTTGCTTCAGACTAAACTACTTGGAAACAGGCCCGAGTCATCACATTACCAAAGCCAAACAAGGACTTATTATTTCCGCAAAACTATAGGCCAACTTCCTTGGAAAGGTCCTCGGAAAGCTCATTCAAACTGAACTGAAGAAATTCAATTCTTAAAGGATAACAACATAATCATCCCACAACAATTCCGATTCCGCGAAGAACACAGCACCACCCACCAGGTGACCAGACTAGTCGAGCACATATGTCAGGCCAGAAACATTAGACACAGTACTGGAGCAGTCCTGCTTGACATTGGAAAAGCATTCGGATAACGCCTTATCTACAAGCTCCACCAGTACAACTGCCCCATCCACATTATTGCTTCTTTTCTCCGCAACAGAGCATTCTATGTCCATGTACCAGGAGCGGCAAGTAACACTAGATCCATAGAGGCTGGAGTCCCGCAAGGCTCAGTGCTGGGGCCCATTCTCTACTCAATATACACAAACAAACAGCTGGGAGGACACTTGTCACTATTTGCAGACGACACTGCAGTCTACCGCAGCAGTTCTAACCTGCAATATAGAGTCACAAAAATAGAGCAACACCTACAATCCATCCAGAAATGGGCTAACCAAAAAAAACAATAAACGCGGAGAAAACCCAAGCAATACAATACGATTCACATTCAAAAAGAATACCTCCTAACCTGCATATACGCCTCAGAAATAACAATCTTCCATGGTCAGGCACAATAAAGTATCTAGGCATCAAGCTGGACAAGAGGTTGACATTTAGAGACCATGTTACACACGTTTGTAACAAGGCTGCAGCAGCAATATTCAGACTGTACCCAATCATCAAAGGAAACAGAATAAATATGCGCGCCAAAAAGAAAATCTTCAAAACCGTCATAGGAACCAGCCATCACTTACGGCTCTGAAAATCTGGTCAATGGCCGCAGACACCAACATAACAAGAGTAAAAAAAAAGGGTGCACAACAAATACTTCAGAATTGCTGCTGATGCCGGCCGGTACCAGACAAACCGAGACATATACACAAACCATAACATACTCAAAATCCCGGAAATCATCCAAAGAAAAATCCATAAAGTTTTTTTTTTTTTTTTTTTTTCCCACCAAACCACGGATTCGAACCACCCACTCATCAGAAATCTGGGACAAAATCCACCCGACCCAAGAACGACATTTCCCATCACGACAAAACACCACAAACTACAACATACCATGATAAACAAAAATAAAATACAAACACCATAACACTCACTCAAACAACAAACATCTACACACACCCAAGAGACCCTATCATCCCATCATTTTGTTACCCAACATAATCAGACAGAAGGCAGGGATCAAGGACAGATCCGGTCCTTCGAGTACAGGGGGTAAAAAAATACCCATCAGACCAGCTCGCTCTCTCTCTCTCTCTCTCTCTCTCTCTCTCTCTCCGTGCCGACGCTGCCCCGCACACGCGTTCGCGTTCGGCCGACACCACACGACAGGTCTTTGGGGCCCCGCCACTGCGCACACGCACGCCTCCTCCTCTTCCTTAGTTCTTTTTCGCTTTTCTTTTCTCCCCCGCCCCCCGCTCTCACCGCCACATCATCCCGCAACCCTTGGGGGATGTTTCCCAACATCAACGCGCCCCAATTCCACTCTCTGCCCGTGCCGCACTCTCCACTTTGCTTCTCCCCGTCCCCTACACACACGACTGCCGAAACCCCGGTTGACACACCTTCTCGTAGGACAGGGGTGCGTGCGTTGTCTTGACGGTGACAGCAACAGCAACGGATCCGTCCATCCCATTCCCCCCCCCCCCCCCCCACTCGGTAAAGAACCATGTTCAACCCACACTACACAACAAGGGGGGCACACACGAACGCGAAAGAAAGGGCAGGGCAGGGCAGGGCAACTATCTCGTACACATTCTTCCTCAGAACCCACATATCACATCAACGAACGGCAGGCCAATTGCGGACTCAGCCGTGTCAGGCAAATCCAACCCAACCAACACCTCCCACGGAAACCCTGACACTGATCCAGCAGTACGTCCACATACATCGCCACACCAAATACGGGTGACGAGTGAGCAACAAATGGAACAATACACAACAAGGCTGACCTAATAAAAACTGCACGTCACGTCATACCTTCCAGACAGACGCAGTTCCGACGGGACGGCGGAACCGTATACGTACCTTTCAGCCACAACAACCGACCGACTGGACACGCCCGCGTCTCCAGCCAGCCAACCACCAGGGCCACACAGCCCGCAAGTTTCAGCGTCAACACTTCTTAACGTACGTTGCAAACTTTTCAAAACATTGCCACACACACACCACGAAAAGCGTCAACCTCTCTCACACTGGATACACTCAACACTTTTTGTCGGCGGAGCTTGAGCCCAACGGTTGACACACCCCCACCGGCCACACAGGTTTCCCTTTGAAAATTGCAGTGACGGAGGAGACGCGGCATTACGAGAGGGTTGTTTCCGAGAGCGCGAGCTGGACGGAGCTGCGGCGCCGCCGCCGCCGCCGAGGGGTAATGAACGCACGCGATGCCGCATGACAGCCCATCACCCAAAGTTTCACCCACAACTGCACAGGTCGCACCCCCTTTTCGCGCCATACTAGTGTCGATCGTCAATTACAGCTGACGGTGTTCGCATTTGCCACTTGACGGGGGGGAAAAGAAAACAAACATCTGACACGCCATGTGTTTCTCTCTCTCTCTGTTACATCTAGGTCATTGGGCAGCCACTGTAAAAAAAAAAAAAAAATAAATAAATATTTTTACGACATGGTTGGGTAAGTGATTTAAAGACAACAATTGTGGGTCACACACCATAGACCATTTCGATAGTGTTCTTGTTCTTCTCTTTTTCCTTTTTTTATCGCTCAATTGAAATAAAACCTGGGGATGATGCAATGCTGCGATATGGCACAACCGTCGTCCATTGTACACAACTCGGGAACAAAAAGAAACCAATTCAGGGAACGTTCGTTCCTTCACAACGTTTCTTTCAACGCACTTGGTCTTTACCATCCTGTATATTCAACACACATTTCCTTTCATCAAACTAGGGCATTTCCATAACAGTTTGTTTCCGTTTCTGTGAGCACAATACTGCTTCTTCGACGTCATTTCACCATCTTAACTACAGACAGACAACAAAATAGGAAAACAGGCCTTGAGAACCCCGTCCACCAAATTTCAGTTAGCACGGCATCCAAGATTCTTTTCCGGGGAGTGTGCAGTGCAGCTGACGCTGCTCAGACCATATACCGTCGCCAGTCTCACTCAACTCTTGCGCATTCCACCATTCTACGCTACGTGACAATGCAAAAATGAATGAATCAAACCCGCCCAGAGAGCGTCTTGTGCGAGGGGACACACGATATAGAGAACAACAAAACACACAGGGGACACCACCACAGTTGGAGAGAACGTTTCCACCACGGCAGCCGCGCCGTTACGCGCTTTTTTTTTTTTTTTTTTTTCCTCCCCCCCACTGCACACCTCCGACACCACGGGAACGTTCACCGTCCCGTTGCCCTACACTGGCGTTTCTTTTCAACCCCCCACCCTATTCCTCGCTCCCCGGACATTCGACCGATCACAAAGTGCAACCTCTCGTTACCGTCGGGTGCCCCTCTTCATCCCCGGGGCGCCAACAACAAAACAAAAACACCACCGACGCCGTCGTCTCGCGTCACCTCACTCAACTGAGCGGAAAATACACGTACATCCAGAATGACGACACCGCCTCCACAAACAAAAACCAGACGTCAGACGTCAGGTCGAAAGAGGGCACCGTACGTCGTGGCGCGTGGTCTCCTAACTCACCTCGCGCGTACAAATACAATGCAATACAATGCGTGTCACCTCACGTTCACACACACCTCCACGCTCCACTTTTACGTCGCCCAACCAACCAACTAACTTAACGCACCCGCTCGGCGTAGAAGCAGCTGTAGGCGGCAACGTGTTTCTCACCCTCGCCACCAACGGTGTGACATCCGACAGTCGCGGTTTGCTTTCCGTTCCACACCTCCGGCCATACCATACAAAGGGGACAAAAACAAAAATATATATCAAACAAGCCAACTCCAGCGATCCGCCCCCCTAACACCAACACGTCTCGAAACACCCACGCCCACGACCCGGCTGTGGCTAAAGTGCGTATCCCCAACGTCACACCAAAACCAAAGGCGCCGGCGCCGCACCACACCACAAGCTACAGCTACAGCTGTGCCGCCCGTCCACCCGCTCACAACAACAACAATTCCGCCCTTCCCGCAAAGGCATTTTGGTGGCCCTGAAAAGGGCCGTTTTTTTTTTTCTCTTTCCTTCGCCGCGCCGCGGACGAGCCTCCCATTTCCAAGAGCCACCTCCTTACTTGGAGCTCGTGTACTTGGTCACCGCCTTCGTGCCCTCGCTCACCGCGTGCTTGGCCAGCTCGCCAGGCAGCAAGAGCCGCACAGCGGTCTGGATCTCGCGGGACGTGATGGTCGAGCGCTTGTTGTAGTGCGCCAGGCGAGAAGCCTCGGCCGCAATGCGCTCGAAAATGTCGTTCACGAAGCTGTTCATGATGCTCATCGCCTTCGAAGAGATGCCCGTGTCAGGGTGCACCTGCTTCAGCACCTTGTAGATGTAGATGGCATAGCTCTCCTTCCTCTTGCGCTTCTTCTTCTTGTCGCCCTTCGAAATGTTCTTCTGCGCCTTGCCAGCCTTCTTGGCGGCTTTCCCGCTAGTCTTGGGCGGCATCACGAACAAACAGGCAGGCAGGCACGCGCAGTCAGTCAGTCAAGCGCTCCGCTCCAGTCAGCGTCTCCCCACACAGTGGCACCCGCCGCACGCCGCCGCCGCACCTTTACCAGCTCGCCCTGCTGCGGCCGCCGACCAATGGGGCGCGCGCGCAACCGGCCGCCGCACCCGAGCCCATAAAGGACCCCCACCCCGCCGGCGCCGGCACGCACTCCGCTGCTCGACTCGCTGCGGCTCGCACCGTTTGGGGCGTTGTGCTTTTCTTTCTCGCTTCTTTCGAAACTAGCCCATCGCCATGTCCGGACGCGGAAAGGGAGGCAAAGTCAAGGGCAAGTCAAAGTCCCGCTCAAGCAGGGCTGGGCTCCAGTTCCCGGTCGGCAGAATCCACCGCCTCCTGCGCAAGGGAAACTACGCCGAGCGCGTCGGCGCCGGGGCGCCCGTCTACCTCGCCGCCGTCATGGAGTACCTCGCGGCTGAGGTGCTCGAGCTGGCCGGAAACGCGGCCCGCGACAACAAGAAGACGCGCATCATCCCGCGCCACCTGCAGCTCGCCATACGCAACGACGAGGAGCTCAACAAGCTCTTGTCGGGCGTCACCATCGCACAGGGAGGTGTCCTGCCCAACATCCAGGCCGTCCTGCTGCCAAAGAAGACCGAGAAGAAGGCCTAAAAGAGAGACAGCGCAATCGGCAACCGCCGCGTGCTCCCTTGGCACGCAGCGCGCCATTTGCCGCCTCGGCTCAAAAACAAAACACAATCGGCCCTTTTCAGGGCCACCACACAAACCTACGTCCAAAGCAGAATTCCAGTCGTTCGTCGCACCACTTCTCTCTCTCTCTCTCTCTCTCTCTCTCTCTCTCTCTGTGTGTACGGTTTTTTTTCCTTTTTACACACACAGGCGCCGCCATCTTGTACACACGTACTTGGCCACCTCCTCCACTCCACTCCACGCACGCACAGTCTCGCGACCATTAACCAGCACACGTGGCGCACAACAACACACCTCAAAAATAACCCCTCGGCACTCAGCCGCGCCGCAACACACAGCCCATCCACCGACAAGAAGCATACAAGCAAAGAGGGAGGGGAAGGAAGGAAGGAAGGAAGGAAGGAAGGAAGGAGGGAGCTCACACAACGCAAGGGCACGCTTCCTTCCCTCCCAACCGCACCGCACACCACGTCAAAAAAACTCCAAACAAAACTAAAAGGCCAAGTAGACTAAAAAAGGAAAAGAAAAACCAGCAACACAGACTCTTTCGCACTTTTCAACTTCCGAACACTGTGGTGGCCCTGAAAAGGGCCGTTTTTCAATCTCTCTTTCCTTCCTTCCTTCGGTCTCACACCGCCTAACCGCCGAAACCGTACAGGGTGCGCCCCTGCCTCTTCAGGGCGTACACCACGTCCATGGCCGTCACAGTCTTGCGCTTGGCGTGCTCAGTGTACGTCACCGCGTCGCGGATCACGTTCTCCAGGAACACCTTCAGCACTCCGCGCGTCTCCTCGTAGATCAGACCAGAGATGCGCTTCACGCCGCCCCTGCGCGCCAGGCGGCGGATCGCGGGCTTCGTGATGCCCTGGATGTTGTCGCGCAACACCTTGCGGTGCCGCTTGGCGCCACCCTTGCCGAGCCCCTTTCCTCCCTTGCCGCGGCCTGTCATTCTTCTTCTTCTTCAAGCGTCTCAACCACAATAATATAAAAAACAGAAAGCAAGGCAAGCTCCTCACCCGGCGCTAGCGAGTCGGCTACGGTTGTGGCGCCCAGCGCGCGCGCCGCCCCCCTATATAGACTCTGGGGCCCCGCGGCCCGCCCTCCCCTCCCCCCACCACCGCGCACCGAGGGCATATAAGCGCAGCACCCGGGGCGCGCGGGCCCCCCATTCCGAGCTGCGATGTCGAACCAATCGAACGCATGTACAGGAGCTGAGGGTGTGGCGGATCGCCGCCAGGCGGAGCTTGCTTCGTCGGCGGCCCCATCCGGCCCCCCACTGAAGACAACCCGGCGCATTCACCCGGCTCACGAATTGGACGATTCTCCGGTTCTTCCAGCTGCAGAAGGAAGTGCTGCGTCCCCCGGCGGCGAACTGCCGCCGTCGCAGCCTACACTGGACGTCACAACTGGGCGATGCGGCATCGATTCAGGAATCGATGAAGCCGCCCTTAGGGAGTTAGATAGGGCAAATGGCGCGTCAGGGCCCCCTTCACGTGGGACCAGCCCGCGCGCGCCGAGGCAAAGGCAGTGTTCCACGAGTGTCCCCCGCCCCTCGCCCGCCCCACTCGATATGCCAGACATTTCCGATGCCGTCTGCGTCTCTGAGTCGGACAGTGACTCCGTCACTGGCTACATCGACGACAGCGACATCGCGGAGGGCCTAGAAGAGAGTCTTATCGCCCTCCGCGACGCCGCGGAAGAGGAGGGACTGCCCTGTGACCCCGCTCTGCGGGCGCGGATTCTCTTCCCTAACGCCGCTGCCGCTGACGCCGACGGCGACGCCATGCAATGCGAGATGGAGTCGCGTAAGAGGAAACCAGCGGCCGCCTCTTCCGACTCCGAAGCTGCCCCCTCCGAGGCCGCTCGTGGGAAGAAGCAGAAGGCCGCCGCCGACGCTGAGGGCTTCGCCGTCCCCAGGAAGACGGCACCCCGCCGCCGCATTGTCAAGACGCCGGTCCTCCCGGTGCACAATCAATTTGCGGCGCTTTCCGACGGTGCGGCGGACTCCTCTCCACCCCCTCCACCCCCATCCACAACTCCCCACCCCAATCCTACCCGTCCCCCTCCCCTCACAATCGAATATGCGGAGTCCTACAAATCCCTGCACGACCTGCTCATTCACGTCACTGACTCCGATTTCCGAGTGAAGACGATTGGCGAAAACTTGTACCGCCTCTATCTCCAGACGCCTGTTGACCTCCAGAAGGTCTACCACGTCCTTGGGTCCCACAGCATCGGCTACAGCACCCCCCCTGAGAGGTCCAAACGGATTAGGGTTGTCGTCCGCGGGCTCCCCTTTAAATATACGGACGACGACCTCCGGGAAGCGCTGACAGCTCTCAATATTACTCCTGCTGTCATTTCCCGAGTAGTCTCCCCCCGCACTAAACTCCCCACCCCCCTTTTCTTCGTCTCAGCCGACGATACCCCAGCCAACCAAGTCCTTATGCACCTGACCTCCATTGACAATTGCACGGTCACCATGGAGAAGCCCCGTTCCAGGCGCCTCATTCTAATATGCTACCGGTGCCAGGGCCTGGCGCACTTTGCGAGTAATTGTACTCGTGCGGTGCGCTGTGTCAAGTGCGCCGGCGGCCACGCCTCCTCCACTTGCGTCAAACCCCGCGAGGTCCCTCCTACCTGTGCTCGCTGTAATGGGGCGCACACGGGCAACTACTTGGGTTGTCCGGCAGTCAAAGCCCACCGCGCCAATCTGCGTCGCTCCGTCGCCCCTCCAACGATGGAGCGTCGTGGACTTACTTATGCGACTGCCCTTGGTCGGTCGGAACCCTCTCCCGCCCATACCCCCCGCCCCCCCCGTTTCCCACGATCATACCACCCTGCCCCGCCCCCACTCCTCTCTATCCCCATCCCCCCTCCTGACTCCCACACCCCCTGTCCCTACCCCCAACACTCCGTATCCACCCCAATTCCCCCCCCACCCCCTCCCCTCCTTCCTCACGTCCATCCCGGTCCTTCCCCGCACCCTCCACCCTCCTCCCCTGTCCACCCGGTCTTTGGTGACCTCATTTCCAGTGTTGTGGAGGCATTGACCTCTGCACTCACTGGGGCACTAGACACCATCCTCACCTCCATTCCCCAGCAGATTGCTACTGCCCTTTCCCATTCCATCTCCCCCATCACCACCGCCCTCCCCACCACCCAACATGGCCATTAGACTCCATGGCCTTACCGTACTAATCTGGAATGCCAATGGCATCTACCGCCAGCAAGGTGAGTTTCGGCAGTTCCTCCTTGATGAGGGGGTAGACATCTGTCTTGTTGCCGAAACCCACCTTAAACCTGGGGTGAACGCCAGGGTACCAAACTTCTGCTGCTACCGGTCAGACCGGCCGACAGCACGAGGCGGCACGGCAGTATACGTGCGTGCCTCCCTCCGCCACCACCCCGTCACCCTCCCTGCCCTTGCCACAATAGAGGCCACTGGTGTCGTGGTGCACACCGTGCGTGGCCCCATCACCTTTGTGGCGCTTTACAGGCCGCCCCACCGCGGCGTTCTCCACGGCCCTGACTTTGCTCAGGTCCTGTCACTTGGCCACTCCCTCTTCGTTGGGGGCGACTGTAATGCCAAGCATGCCGCCTGGCACAGTCGCCTAACCAACAACGATGGCCGTCGCCTCCTCCGTGTGGTGGAAGCCCACGCCGCCCATGTTG
This sequence comes from Schistocerca gregaria, assembly GCF_023897955.1. Taxonomy (NCBI): domain Eukaryota; kingdom Metazoa; phylum Arthropoda; class Insecta; order Orthoptera; family Acrididae; genus Schistocerca; species Schistocerca gregaria. The sequence continues at coordinate 57,388 of NW_026062409.1, forward strand.
TTGCCCCCTTCGACCCCACCATCTTCCCGACAAATGGCCCTCCTGACGTCCTTGACATTGCATTGGTTAAAGGACTCCCCCTCCCTATCACTGCCACTACCCGTGCTGCCCTTGCCTCCGACCACGTCCCAGTAATTTGCACGGTCGACCTTGTCGGCTCCCTAGTGCCACCACGTGACACCTTGGACCTCCGTGGCATCGACTGGGCGTCTTATCGGAGACGGGTCGAGGCAGCACTCCCTACCATACCCGACGCCGCCAGGGTGGGGGCTGACCTCACCCTCGCACAGTTCACGGACGCCGCCATCACTGCTGCAGTTGCAGCAACGCCTCCACATCCCCCGCGCCCTCCGACCCATGTGCGCCCTCTCCCCCTAGCCCTCCGCGCACTCATCACCGAGAAAAACAGGGTCATCCGCGAATGGCAAAGAACACGAGACCCTGCCACTAAGCGCCGGATAAATCGCATGCAGCGGGAGATCCGTGCTGCCATTCAGACCCACCGCAGTCAGGACTGGGAGCGAAAAATCTCCGCCCTTGACCTGAGCGATGCATCCGCATGGCGCCTGGTCTCCCGCATCATCCACAAACGCCCGCAAATTCCCCCCCTCCTGGTCGGCGCTGAGGCTGTGTGCGATCCTGATGCTAAGGCCAATGCCTTGGCTGATGTGTTCGCACGCAGCTTCACCCCTGTCACCGACCCCGTTGACCCCGACCATATCCAAATGGTCACCGCACGAGTCCACCAGTTCCTCACCGCCCAGGATCCAGAAGACCATATCACCCCCGTCACAGATGAGGAGATTGCCCGGGAGCTTAAGTCCCTCCACTCCCGAAAAGCCGGTGGCCCAGACAGACTCACCAATCAGCTTCTCAAGCAGCTTCCCCCAGCCTCTGTTCCCGTCCTTACTTCTACTTTCAATTCCATCCTCTCCTCTAGGCAGTTTCCTTCCGTGTGGAAACACGCGGAGGTGATTGCCATCCCCAAACCTGGGAAAGACCCTCGATCCCCTTCCAGCTATCGTCCCATCAGCCTCCTTCCCGCCCTCTCCAAGCTGTTTGAGAGGCTGTATCTCAAACGTGTCCTGATCCACGTCGCTCGGGAGCGGGTACTCCCCGACGTTCAGTTTGGCTTCCGGCGAGGACACTCCACCACCCACCAACTCCTCCGTCTTGTTGAGGAAGCACTGGAGGCCATTGAGCGTCGGGAGTACTTCGGGGCCGTCTTCCTCGATGTCTCCCGGGCGTTCGATTCTGTCTGGCACGAGGGGCTACTTTACAAGCTCTTCGGGCACGGCTTCTCCATCTCCCACGTGCGCCTCATCGCCACCTACTTAGAAGGTCGTACATTCCATGTCCGGATCCCGGGAGGTACCTCCACCAGGCGTCGTATCAGGGCGGGTGTTCCACAGGGGAGCGTGCTCGGCCCTGTTCTATACAGTCTGTTCACAGCTGACACGCCCACCGTGCCTCGTGTGCATCTCGCCCTGTATGCGGATGATACCGCGGTTTTTGCTCGCTCCCGGAGCAAGGCGCTCCTCCGGCAGAAACTACAACAGGCCATCGACTCTGTTGTCGATTATGCCAAACGTTGGCGCCTGGCCTTCAACCCGGCAAAGACGCAGGCACTCATCATTTGTCGGCGGCGGTGGCCGGTCGCCTATCCCCCTGTCACTGTGCTCGGCACCCCCGCCCCCTGGGCCAGAACAGCTATGTACCTGGGGGTCACCCTGGATAGGGCCCTCACCTGGCGTCCCCACATAGAGGCCATCCGGCGGAAGGCCTTGGGGCGCATCGGCCAACTCTACCCTTTTATGAACCCTACCTCTACCCTTCCCATTCCTCTTGCCCTCCTCCTCTACACATCCCTCATCCGCCCCCTCCTGGAGTATGCCTCGGTTGTGTGGGGCAATGCCGCGCCTACACATCTCCACCGCCTGCAGACGGTACAGAATCGTGCCCTTCGAATTGCCCTTCGCCTCCCTTACCGTTTCCCAACCCGTGAACTTCACCTCCTTGCCAATATCCCCCTCCTTCAAGACCGTGTCCGATCCTCCGCCATCTCCTTCTATGACCAATCCCGTCATTCCCCCAATCCACTCATTGTCTCTCTTGGCACCCGCCTCCATCGCCTGGCCACCACTCGCTGGCCCGACCTCCTTTCCCGCCCCCCCTGACACCTCCCATCCACCCCCCCGTCCTGTTACTTCTTCCTCTTCCTACCACTTCTCCTTTTTTGTCACCCCATCCTGAAATATCTGCCGCCACCGTCATCGCCGTCGCCAAGAAGATCTGGCCAGGACGAAGGCCTTTCGTTTTCTTCATCCTCTTCCTGTCATCTTTCACTATTCTTTCGTCTGTCACTCAACGTTTCTTTTCCGGCTAGTCAATGGAGCCGTTCGTTTTCCTCTATCTCTCACTATTCCTTTTACTGTTCTGTCACCTGTTACTGTTAATTACCGTGCAACGGCCAGTCAATTGGGCCTTTCGTTTTCCTGCTTCTCTAACTATCCCTCTCACTATTCTTTCATCTTATATAAAAAAAAAAAAAAAAAAAAAAAAAAAAAAAAACCAAAATGCACAACGTCAAGCAAACCATACCGCCAAGTCCACTTCTTCACCACCCGTCAAGAGGAAGGCGAAGCGCGCCAGCGCTAGTACTTCCTACACGAGTCGAGGGACCACCCTCTCCTGTGCAGCGTGGCGTGGCGTGGCGCGCGGGCCCGTTGTCAAGGCAGCACCGGACGCCGTCGCGCACGCATATCCTCCACGCCGCATCCGCATCCGCAGTAGCCATGGCCCGGACAAAGCAAACGGCCCGCAAGTCCACCGGCGGAAAGGCGCCGCGCAAACAGCTCGCCACCAAGGCGGCGAGGAAGAGCGCGCCCGCCACCGGCGGCGTCAAGAAGCCCCACCGCTACAGGCCGGGCACCGTCGCCCTGCGAGAAATCAGGCGCTACCAGAAGAGCACAGAGCTGCTCATCCGCAAGCTGCCATTCCAGCGCCTAGTGCGCGAGATCGCCCAGGACTTCAAGACCGACCTGCGCTTCCAGAGCTCCGCAGTCATGGCCCTGCAAGAGGCCAGCGAGGCCTACCTCGTCGGCCTCTTCGAAGACACCAACCTGTGCGCAATCCACGCCAAGCGAGTCACCATCATGCCCAAGGACATCCAGCTCGCGCGCCGCATCCGCGGCGAGCGCGCCTAAACCCGCACACCGCCAAACAAACAAAACGGCCCTTTTCAGGGCCACTAACGTCTCTCCGTCGCGAGCAAAACTTTGTCGGTCGCAACGACTAGTTCCCCACTCACTCTCCAGTCCAGTCGTCCCACCCCCGGCCCGGCCCGGCGCCGCCGTTTCCAAAAAAAAAAAAAAAAGCACCGCACCGGCCGAACCAAGTCGCAAGCGTCAATAGCGCCACCCACACAGGCCACGGCACAAAACGTGACGCCCGGAAAGCAAAGCAAAGCAAAGCAAAACAAAAAAGACTATTCCAAAACCACCACCAAGACAAACAAACAAACAAACAAACGCGGCGCAAAATAAATAGGTAAAAGTAAAATACACTTTGTGTAACACCAGCCGCGCGCCGCCGCCCACGCCCGCCAACGACCCCACAATCCAACCACCATCCACACATGAAACAAACAAACGCCAGCAAGCAAGACAGACAGACAACAAGGCAACCGACCGACCACGACACGACACGACAATCAACACCTTCCCGACGTGCTTTGATGGCCCTGAGAAGGGCCGTTTTTGTTTTTGTCCGGGACCGCGCGACAGCCTCTGGTTGCGCGCCGGCCACCAGGCGACGGTGTCAACCGCCAACCCTTCCCTGCCCTTTTTACTTCTTCTTCTTGGGCGAAGCCTTCGCCTTAGACGGCGTCGCCGTCGCCTTCTTCGGGCGCGGCGCCTTCGGCTTCTTCGTCGGAACCTTGGCGGCCTTCTTCGCCTTCGACGGCGACTTGGCCTTGGCCGGCTTGGCCGCAGCCGCCTTCTTCGCACCCGCGGGAGCGGCCGACGCCGCAGACGCCTTCTTGGCGGCGCCCGCCTTCCGACCGGTCGCCGCCTTCACGCCGCCAGCCTTCTTTGCGCCGGCCGCACGGGCCCCCTTCTTCTCCTTGCTGGCCGGAGCGGCGCGCTTCTTCTTCGCACCACCGCCGCCACCACGAGCCTTGCCGCCCTCGGCCGCCCCGCCGCCGGCGCCGGCAAGCTTGAAAGAGCCCGACGCGCCCTTCCCCTTCGTCTGCACCAGCTCGCCAGCCACGACGGCCGACTTGAGGTACTTCTTGATAAAGGGCGCCAGCTTCTCCGCGTCCAGCTTGTAGTGCGCGGCAATGTACTTCTTGATCGCCTGCAGCGACGACCCGCCGCGCTCCTTCAGACTCTTGATGGCGGCCGTCACCATCTCAGAGGTGCGCGGGTGCGCAGGCTTGGCGCGCGGCTTCTTCGCAGACGACGCAGACTTGGCCTTCTTCGTAGTGCCGGTGGCGGCGGGTGCCGCGGCAGTCTCGTTCGTAGCCGCCTGGTCTGCCATCTTTTGCTTGTTCTCTTTTCTTTTTTCCCCTTGGTTTCGCTTCCTTCTCTCCTTCGACGACGCACAACAGCGAGGGGCGCGCAGCAGAGAATAGCCGCGCACGCTGCTGCTGCTGCTGCTGTTCGACCTTACGGGTCTGCCCTGACCCGTGCAGGAGCAGGCTAAGCAGTCAACTGCTATTCCTGCGGGAGCCTTTCGTTTCGGAGGGACTAACTCTCTTCTTGGATTGGCCTCTGGTTGGTTTCTTCGTGGATGGGGATGTCCTGTGTCTATTGCGGAAGTTTTCACTCCCGCAACAGGTCAGGCCAGCGTGTTGTTGGCCTGTGGTGTGCAGGATGGCCCAGATCCCTGATGAGCCGGTTGTCGGACCGTTCGGCCCGCTCGTAGAAGGCCCGCGCCGATTGCTTGAAGCGGTCGCGGAGGAGGGGTATTCCGGTCTGCTCGTGTAGCCGAGCGGTCGAGTATAGCCTCGGCAGGCGCAGAGCGAGCTTGAGCGCCCTGTTCTGCACCCTCTGCAGCTTGCTGATGTGTGTCTCGGCCGCGTTGCCCCACACCACAGCCGCGTATTCCAGCACTGGACGTACCAGCGCCAGGTACAGCGTGATGCCGTGGTGAGGAGGCAGCGCAGACGAGGGATTGAGCAGAGGGTACAGGACGCGTAGGCGCCCTATTGCTCTGCCCCTGACGTCCTCGATGTGCGGCTTCCATGTCAGCTTGTGGTCCAATGTGACACCCAGGTAGCGGCCGGTCTTGCTCCATGGGACGGGGCTGCCCATGACGGTGACTGGCGGAAGATCGGGCGGCAGTGGTCGTCTAGTGAACACCACCGCCTGGCTCTTCGCCGCGTTTTGTTTGAGGCGCCACTTGGTCGACCAGGCGCCAAGAGCCTCGCAACCTCGTTGGAGAAGACGGCGCATCTCGACCGCCTTCATGCTCCGCACGAACAGCGCAGTGTCGTCAGCATATAGTGCCAACTTCACCGGCGTCACGCGCGGAGCGTCGGCGGTGTACAGAGAGTACAGTAGGGGCCCAAGAACGGACCCCTGCGGCACTCCAGCACGGATGTATCGGTGGGTGGATGTCCCGTCTTCCAGCCTGACATGGAAGGACCGCTCGGCTAGGTATGACCGGAGGAGGACTCCGTGCGACGTCGGTACCCCGTGCACAAAAAGTTTGTACACGAGGCCGTCGTGCCACACGGAGTCGAATGCCCTAGAGACGTCCAGGAACACCGCCCCAAGGTATTCCCGAGTCTCCAGGGCGCGCATGGCTTCTTCCACCATCCGCATCAGCTGGTGGACGGTGGAATGGCCCCTCCTAAAGCCGAACTGCTCGTCGGGAATGATGCCCTCCGCTGTCACGTGGCGGAGCAGGCGTCTGGCGTACAGGCGCTCGAACACCTTCGAGAGTGCCGGCAGCAGACTGATTGGCCTATAGTTGGCGGCGTCCCGTGGGTCCTTGTTTGCCTTGGGGATTGCCACCACCTCTGCATGTTTCCATACGGAGGGGTAGACCCCGGAGCGAAGGACCTGGTTGAAGATGCCCGCCAGGAATGGGTGTGCACCCGCCGGCAGGCTCTTCAGCAGATGGTTGGTGACGCCGTCAGCCCCGCCAGCCTTCTTGGTGTTGAGCGCCGTTATCTGCACGGCCACCTCCTCCTCGGTGATGGGGTCGATCTCGTCCGCGGCGTCCCTGGCTTCCAGGAACACTGGGAGCTGCTCCTCAACCCGGTGGAGGTGCTCCTCGTCGATGTTATCATCCACCGGGGTGAATGACAGCTCGAAGTGGTCCGCCAGGGCGCCTGCCTTGCCGTCCGGGCTGCAGACGACATCTTGTCCGACGAGTAGCGGCGGGACGCGTTGCCTTCTGCGTAGGAAGGACTTCACAGTCCGCCACGCGCTGCCGTCCTCGGTGTTGAGGGAGGCGACGAAGTCTGTCCATACGTTGTTCCTGTGCGCCTCAGCCGCCGCTTTGATGTCTCTCCGCATGCGGTTGAGGCGCCGTTTCGTTGCGGGTTGGCGCGTGAGCTGCCACTCCCGGAAGAGGCGGTTCTTCTCCCGTATTGCGTCCCGGATGGGAGGCGGCAGGTTACGGGAGAAGTCCCTGGTACCCTGTGGAGGGGCAGGGGAGGCCGCATCGGCTGCCTGCAGCAGCTGACGCGTGAAGTATTGAAGGGCGGCATCCGCCCCCACTGCCGCGGGGTCAGGTGAGTCCGCCAGTGATGCCAGGACGTTGTCCTGAAATCGATCGCTGTCCAGGCGCCGGTACGTCTGCCGACGTGGCGGGAGCATGGCTCCAGCGATGTCGATTCCATAGACCACCGGCAGGTGGTCGGACGACATCGCACACCGCGTGGTGGCGGTCGTGTGGTGCCCGATGCCTTTTATGACGGCGACGTCGAGCACGTCCGACCGCCCCCTGGCCGGGAAGATGGTGTGGTCCTGTGGGCCCAGTACCAGGGCGCCATTCCTCTGGGCTGCGCGAAGAAGTCGGCGGCCACTGACGTTCGTGAGGCGGGAGTTCCATTCCGGGTGTTTCTCCGCGCACGCGCCTGGCCCAGCCAGTGTCGCGGGCGGGCGCGGACGGCCGAGAGAGCGGCCGCCACTCGGCGCGCCGCCGCGCCGCCGCGCCGCGCCTCCCGCGCTTGCTACCGCCCAACGTCCGACAGCCTGCGCGGAGCAGCCCCCAACCTGCGCCGCAACCACCCGCGCCATTCAAACCACCGAGGATGGGGCTACACACACCGACACCACGGTCGCCAACCAGTCGCCGCGGCGGCGCCGCAAACCACGGCCAAACTGCAGCCACCGCGCGCCACAGCCTGGGTCGGCCCGCCGAGAATCGCCGCCCCCGCCCAAATGCCGCCCCCACAGCCCCAGCCGACGACCCGCCACAATGGCCAAACCTTCGTCAAAACTCCCGCACCGTCGCCGCGGCAGCCCGGCCACCGCGGCCGGCGCCACAGCCACACGAGCCGAGTCGTGCGGCGATGACGGCCGTGCACAAACGCACCTCCGCCGCCCCATCGCCTTCCGCCGTTTTCCCGATCGGCCCGCAGCCGTCGGGCCACGGCCGCGGGCCGTCCTCCTCCTCTCGCCTCGCCCGCCAACACCCACAGCCCTTCCAACACATTTTTCTTTTCTTTTTTCTTTTTTTTTTTTACTTTTTTACGATCGCCGCCTGCGCAACATGGCACCGGCCGACGGAGCGCCAACCCCCCCGCCACAGGCGAAAACAAAACAACGATAAACAAACAAACAAAATAAATTACCAGCCAGCCCCAACTACAGACACACCGAATCTGCCCTCACAGCCGACCTTACACGCCTCAACGTCAAAACAAAGGTGGTTTCTTTCTTTCAACGGTTACCTTACCTTAGGTTACGTCAGGTTAGGCTAAGAAGGCGTCAGGGTTAGGTTAAGCGTTGACGTGACGTCACGTCTTAACGTAGGCGTTAAGCTAAGGTTGCGGTCACGTACGTTAGGTTAAGGCGACTTGGGGGTTGGCCTAAGAGCTTAGGTTAGGTTAGGTTACGTTAGTTTAGGTGGCTGCGTTAAGGGGCTTAAAGAAGTTTAGGAGAGGTTAAGGCGTCGAGGCGGCCGCACCCCCTTAGCTGCTGCGGCTCGGCCACGCCACGCCACGCTTTGGGGTTTCATAAGGTCGCGCGGCGGGTCGTCGGCACGCCGCAAAGGACAAAACTGCAAGACGACGTCGAAAAACAAACAACAGGTAAAAAATAAATAAGTAAAAATAAACGACGCCGACAGGCGGGGATCAGCAGAACAAGCAGATTCCGGAGAGCGAACGAGACACGCACACACACAAACCCCCCCGAGCCGAGAGAGCACAGAGCACCACCACGTGTCGGCCTCCGCTCACCCGACTCGGCTGGGCTGGGCTGGGCTGGGCTGGGCTGGGCTGGCGGCCGGGCCGGATGCACGTACACGTACGGCTACAGCCACTACCCGTACACAGCCGCTCTTCACGCAACACCAGCCAAATGGCGCGCCCGCGGCTCGTCGCGGTCGCAACGCCACGCCGGCACACTTTCGGCACCACCGTTTTCGCGCGCACCGCAAACAAAACGCAGCCGACACACACAGAGAGAAAAAAAAAAAAAAAAAAACACAGAGCGCGAGACGGGCGGCGGCGCACCTTTCGCCAGCCGGCAGGCAATCGACTCGCCCAGTACGACAAACGCGCACGCCACCCCACCCAACCAACCAACCAACCAGTCGTCGTCGTCGTCGTCGTCGTCGTCCCGAAATCAAACAAACTCTCAAAAGCACAGCCCCTGCTGCCAACGGACGCAGGCGCCACGCAGCTCCCCTTCCCGCCACACTCGATTCGCAGCGCAACTCACCCGGCACACCGTCAAACGACGGGCTGGGCTCGCCGCATCGCCGCAACCTACACACCTTCCCCGCCACGACGCACAGCCCCACCAGACGCCCGTGCCGCAACGACACTACTGCACTACCACTACCGCACTACTCCTCTCGCCCTTGCCATACACGACACAACACGCCAAAAAATGAAAATCCAAATACAAACAAAAACACCGCCCCCGCGACCCAAACACATGCACGGCGCGCCAACACACGCGAGGCAAGGCACGCAGCAAACGGCGTCCCCTCCGCGTCGCGCCATCAACCTACACACACAAGGCAACCAACAACAGCCAGCCAGCCAGCCAGCCCCACTCTCACGCCGCAAAAACAGAAAACACACCGAAACCGCCAAACGCCGCACATTCGCGCTTCGCACTTACCACACACCTCTCGGCATCCGTTTCGCACACAACGACGCGACGCACAATACATCATCACGGGCTACGCACGCACACCGCGACCCACTTTTTTACGACGCCCTCGGCAGAGCACACGTGCCCACGCCCACACACAGTCGACACAACGACGCAGCGCGCAGCAGACGCGGCCGCAACACGTACCTCCCCGACGACGCGCCAACACCGCCAGCCACTGCTCACTCGCCCAAGCAACCCGTGCACACAACTGCCACATGCGTCCACCACGCCGCCGCCAACCACCCGCCCGCCAGGGGGCGCTCACGTCCGCGACAACAGCGCGGCACCGCCGGACCGGGCCGGGCCGAACCGAGCCGAGCCGCCGCCTCCTCTCCACTCGGCACGCCACGTCCTGCTTGCAAAACACATGGCTCGTCCCTCTGTACACACAACGCGCCTGCCTGCCTGCGGTCGCCGCCGGCATCTATCTACCTGCGCATCGGAGCCAGGCCGGCAAGCCCACACTTAAATAATGCACTTCACCAGCCAAACAAACCCACTCTTCCTTTCTTTGCACAGCGCATGCAACAGCAGCCCCAGGAGCCGGGCCCGCCGCCAGCGTCTCCTCCTCCTCTGGGCACAGCCAGCCAGCCAGCCGTTCCCACCGCCCCGCCCCTGCTCTGCAGAACAAGAAAAAACGAAAAAGTACCAACACACGCACCCAAAGCGTAAGCCAGACAAGACCAGCCTCTCCAAGGCCACACACACGCAAAAAAAACAAAAAAACAAAAACACTACAACAGAATAAAATGAAAAAGAAAAAGCAAGCTGTCGCCTCGCCCCCGCCCGTCCCCCCACCCCACCACATTCGCCCCCTCCGCTTGTTTTCCTTTCTACAATTTCCCTCTTTTCCACCCAATATCCCGCCGCGGTTTACGGGCACCGGCCGATTTTGCGCCCGCCCACATGTGTGCCTACTCCCCACCACCATTCCCTCCGCAGCCCGCAGCCCGCAGCCCGCAGCCCGCAGCCCGCTTTTCCCCCCCTCCCTGCCCACACCACACCACACCACACCACACCGACGGTGCTGACGTCGACACGCACCCAAGACAGGGGCCACGACCGTCTTTTTTCCTGGGCCCATCCCCGCACCGCACCTCCTTCCAATCAACGCTGTGGCGCCTGTGTCCGCGCGAGACGCGTGCGCGCCGCCTCTCTCAACATCCGTCCGCCGTCCGCCGGCCGGCCCGTTTTTCGGCCCCCAGGCCATCCGTCAACCACCACTGCCACTGCCCCTGCCCCTGCCCCTGCCCCTGCCCCTGCCCCTGCCCGCCCCGCACCACACCACACACCGCTGCTTGCCCCGGCCGTTGCCACCAAAGGCGCCAACCGCAGCCCGCGCGCGCCAGAAACTACAGGGACCCAGCCGACCGACGAAAATCAGAGCAATTGGCCGGGAGGATCAAAAAGAGAGCTCCGAAAACCACCGTAGCGAGGCGTGGGAGGAAACGTTACGAGAAGCAGAAAGGGACCAGGAAAAATTCTGGAAATTTCTTAAAACTCGTAAACTAAACACGAAACATCTACATCTACATCTACATGGGGAAGGAACGACCCCACAGACCGAGCTGAAGCACTGGCGGATTCACTAGAAAGGCAATTCCAAGCACCAGAAGCGGTAGATGACGAAACTGATGACCACCAGGAAATGGTACTCAGAAGGGTAAAACCGCATCCTAAGTGCCCCGATCAGAACATCTTTCACAATCCAATAAACGCAGAAACCCCGTATCTTATCACATCACAAACATACACACATCCTAAGAAGGCATCAGGCCCAGATTCCATCAAACCGCAACTACTACATCACCTACCTCCAGCAACTATCAATTATCTATCTAACATCAATATATAATGCTTGCTTCAGACTAAACTACTTGGAAACAGGCCCGAGTCATCACATTACCAAAGCCAAACAAGGACTTATTATTTCCGCAAAACTATAGGCCAACTTCCTTGGAAAGGTCCTCGGAAAGCTCATTCAAACTGAACTGAAGAAATTCAATTCTTAAAGGATAACAACATAATCATCCCACAACAATTCCGATTCCGCGAAGAACACAGCACCACCCACCAGGTGACCAGACTAGTCGAGCACATATGTCAGGCCAGAAACATTAGACACAGTACTGGAGCAGTCCTGCTTGACATTGGAAAAGCATTCGGATAACGCCTTATCTACAAGCTCCACCAGTACAACTGCCCCATCCACATTATTGCTTCTTTTCTCCGCAACAGAGCATTCTATGTCCATGTACCAGGAGCGGCAAGTAACACTAGATCCATAGAGGCTGGAGTCCCGCAAGGCTCAGTGCTGGGGCCCATTCTCTACTCAATATACACAAACAAACAGCTGGGAGGACACTTGTCACTATTTGCAGACGACACTGCAGTCTACCGCAGCAGTTCTAACCTGCAATATAGAGTCACAAAAATAGAGCAACACCTACAATCCATCCAGAAATGGGCTAACCAAAAAAAACAATAAACGCGGAGAAAACCCAAGCAATACAATACGATTCACATTCAAAAAGAATACCTCCTAACCTGCATATACGCCTCAGAAATAACAATCTTCCATGGTCAGGCACAATAAAGTATCTAGGCATCAAGCTGGACAAGAGGTTGACATTTAGAGACCATGTTACACACGTTTGTAACAAGGCTGCAGCAGCAATATTCAGACTGTACCCAATCATCAAAGGAAACAGAATAAATATGCGCGCCAAAAAGAAAATCTTCAAAACCGTCATAGGAACCAGCCATCACTTACGGCTCTGAAAATCTGGTCAATGGCCGCAGACACCAACATAACAAGAGTAAAAAAAAAGGGTGCACAACAAATACTTCAGAATTGCTGCTGATGCCGGCCGGTACCAGACAAACCGAGACATATACACAAACCATAACATACTCAAAATCCCGGAAATCATCCAAAGAAAAATCCATAAAGTTTTTTTTTTTTTTTTTTTTTTTTTTTTCCCACCAAACCACGGATTCGAACCACCCACTCATCAGAAATCTGGGACAAAATCCACCCGACCCAAGAACGACATTTCCCATCACGACAAAACACCACAAACTACAACATACCATGATAAACAAAAATAAAATACAAACACCATAACACTCACTCAAACAACAAACATCTACACACACCCAAGAGACCCTATCATCCCATCATTTTGTTACCCAACATAATCAGACAGAAGGCAGGGATCAAGGACAGATCCGGTCCTTCGAGTACAGGGGGTAAAAAAATACCCATCAGACCAGCTCGCTCTCTCTCTCTCTCTCTCTCTCTCTCTCTCTCTCCGTGCCGACGCTGCCCCGCACACGCGTTCGCGTTCGGCCGACACCACACGACAGGTCTTTGGGGCCCCGCCACTGCGCACACGCACGCCTCCTCCTCTTCCTTAGTTCTTTTTCGCTTTTCTTTTCTCCCCCGCCCCCCGCTCTCACCGCCACATCATCCCGCAACCCTTGGGGGATGTTTCCCAACATCAACGCGCCCCAATTCCACTCTCTGCCCGTGCCGCACTCTCCACTTTGCTTCTCCCCGTCCCCTACACACACGACTGCCGAAACCCCGGTTGACACACCTTCTCGTAGGACAGGGGTGCGTGCGTTGTCTTGACGGTGACAGCAACAGCAACGGATCCGTCCATCCCATTCCCCCCCCCCCCCCCACTCGGTAAAGAACCATGTTCAACCCACACTACACAACAAGGGGGGCACACACGAACGCGAAAGAAAGGGCAGGGCAGGGCAGGGCAACTATCTCGTACACATTCTTCCTCAGAACCCACATATCACATCAACGAACGGCAGGCCAATTGCGGACTCAGCCGTGTCAGGCAAATCCAACCCAACCAACACCTCCCACGGAAACCCTGACACTGATCCAGCAGTACGTCCACATACATCGCCACACCAAATACGGGTGACGAGTGAGCAACAAATGGAACAATACACAACAAGGCTGACCTAATAAAAACTGCACGTCACGTCATACCTTCCAGACAGACGCAGTTCCGACGGGACGGCGGAACCGTATACGTACCTTTCAGCCACAACAACCGACCGACTGGACACGCCCGCGTCTCCAGCCAGCCAACCACCAGGGCCACACAGCCCGCAAGTTTCAGCGTCAACACTTCTTAACGTACGTTGCAAACTTTTCAAAACATTGCCACACACACACCACGAAAAGCGTCAACCTCTCTCACACTGGATACACTCAACACTTTTTGTCGGCGGAGCTTGAGCCCAACGGTTGACACACCCCCACCGGCCACACAGGTTTCCCTTTGAAAATTGCAGTGACGGAGGAGACGCGGCATTACGAGAGGGTTGTTTCCGAGAGCGCGAGCTGGACGGAGCTGCGGCGCCGCCGCCGCCGCCGAGGGGTAATGAACGCACGCGATGCCGCATGACAGCCCATCACCCAAAGTTTCACCCACAACTGCACAGGTCGCACCCCCTTTTCGCGCCATACTAGTGTCGATCGTCAATTACAGCTGACGGTGTTCGCATTTGCCACTTGACGGGGGGGAAAAGAAAACAAACATCTGACACGCCATGTGTTTCTCTCTCTCTCTGTTACATCTAGGTCATTGGGCAGCCACTGTAAAAAAAAAAAAAAAATAAATAAATATTTTTACGACATGGTTGGGTAAGTGATTTAAAGACAACAATTGTGGGTCACACACCATAGACCATTTCGATAGTGTTCTTGTTCTTCTCTTTTTCCTTTTTTTATCGCTCAATTGAAATAAAACCTGGGGATGATGCAATGCTGCGATATGGCACAACCGTCGTCCATTGTACACAACTCGGGAACAAAAAGAAACCAATTCAGGGAACGTTCGTTCCTTCACAACGTTTCTTTCAACGCACTTGGTCTTTACCATCCTGTATATTCAACACACATTTCCTTTCATCAAACTAGGGCATTTCCATAACAGTTTGTTTCCGTTTCTGTGAGCACAATACTGCTTCTTCGACGTCATTTCACCATCTTAACTACAGACAGACAACAAAATAGGAAAACAGGCCTTGAGAACCCCGTCCACCAAATTTCAGTTAGCACGGCATCCAAGATTCTTTTCCGGGGAGTGTGCAGTGCAGCTGACGCTGCTCAGACCATATACCGTCGCCAGTCTCACTCAACTCTTGCGCATTCCACCATTCTACGCTACGTGACAATGCAAAAATGAATGAATCAAACCCGCCCAGAGAGCGTCTTGTGCGAGGGGACACACGATATAGAGAACAACAAAACACACAGGGGACACCACCACAGTTGGAGAGAACGTTTCCACCACGGCAGCCGCGCCGTTACGCGCTTTTTTTTTTTTTTTTTTTTCCTCCCCCCCACTGCACACCTCCGACACCACGGGAACGTTCACCGTCCCGTTGCCCTACACTGGCGTTTCTTTTCAACCCCCCACCCTATTCCTCGCTCCCCGGACATTCGACCGATCACAAAGTGCAACCTCTCGTTACCGTCGGGTGCCCCTCTTCATCCCCGGGGCGCCAACAACAAAACAAAAACACCACCGACGCCGTCGTCTCGCGTCACCTCACTCAACTGAGCGGAAAATACACGTACATCCAGAATGACGACACCGCCTCCACAAACAAAAACCAGACGTCAGACGTCAGGTCGAAAGAGGGCACCGTACGTCGTGGCGCGTGGTCTCCTAACTCACCTCGCGCGTACAAATACAATGCAATACAATGCGTGTCACCTCACGTTCACACACACCTCCACGCTCCACTTTTACGTCGCCCAACCAACCAACTAACTTAACGCACCCGCTCGGCGTAGAAGCAGCTGTAGGCGGCAACGTGTTTCTCACCCTCGCCACCAACGGTGTGACATCCGACAGTCGCGGTTTGCTTTCCGTTCCACACCTCCGGCCATACCATACAAAGGGGACAAAAACAAAAATATATATCAAACAAGCCAACTCCAGCGATCCGCCCCCCTAACACCAACACGTCTCGAAACACCCACGCCCACGACCCGGCTGTGGCTAAAGTGCGTATCCCCAACGTCACACCAAAACCAAAGGCGCCGGCGCCGCACCACACCACAAGCTACAGCTACAGCTGTGCCGCCCGTCCACCCGCTCACAACAACAACAATTCCGCCCTTCCCGCAAAGGCATTTTGGTGGCCCTGAAAAGGGCCGTTTTTTTTTTTCTCTTTCCTTCGCCGCGCCGCGGACGAGCCTCCCATTTCCAAGAGCCACCTCCTTACTTGGAGCTCGTGTACTTGGTCACCGCCTTCGTGCCCTCGCTCACCGCGTGCTTGGCCAGCTCGCCAGGCAGCAAGAGCCGCACAGCGGTCTGGATCTCGCGGGACGTGATGGTCGAGCGCTTGTTGTAGTGCGCCAGGCGAGAAGCCTCGGCCGCAATGCGCTCGAAAATGTCGTTCACGAAGCTGTTCATGATGCTCATCGCCTTCGAAGAGATGCCCGTGTCAGGGTGCACCTGCTTCAGCACCTTGTAGATGTAGATGGCATAGCTCTCCTTCCTCTTGCGCTTCTTCTTCTTGTCGCCCTTCGAAATGTTCTTCTGCGCCTTGCCAGCCTTCTTGGCGGCTTTCCCGCTAGTCTTGGGCGGCATCACGAACAAACAGGCAGGCAGGCACGCGCAGTCAGTCAGTCAAGCGCTCCGCTCCAGTCAGCGTCTCCCCACACAGTGGCACCCGCCGCACGCCGCCGCCGCACCTTTACCAGCTCGCCCTGCTGCGGCCGCCGACCAATGGGGCGCGCGCGCAACCGGCCGCCGCACCCGAGCCCATAAAGGACCCCCACCCCGCCGGCGCCGGCACGCACTCCGCTGCTCGACTCGCTGCGGCTCGCACCGTTTGGGGCGTTGTGCTTTTCTTTCTCGCTTCTTTCGAAACTAGCCCATCGCCATGTCCGGACGCGGAAAGGGAGGCAAAGTCAAGGGCAAGTCAAAGTCCCGCTCAAGCAGGGCTGGGCTCCAGTTCCCGGTCGGCAGAATCCACCGCCTCCTGCGCAAGGGAAACTACGCCGAGCGCGTCGGCGCCGGGGCGCCCGTCTACCTCGCCGCCGTCATGGAGTACCTCGCGGCTGAGGTGCTCGAGCTGGCCGGAAACGCGGCCCGCGACAACAAGAAGACGCGCATCATCCCGCGCCACCTGCAGCTCGCCATACGCAACGACGAGGAGCTCAACAAGCTCTTGTCGGGCGTCACCATCGCACAGGGAGGTGTCCTGCCCAACATCCAGGCCGTCCTGCTGCCAAAGAAGACCGAGAAGAAGGCCTAAAAGAGAGACAGCGCAATCGGCAACCGCCGCGTGCTCCCTTGGCACGCAGCGCGCCATTTGCCGCCTCGGCTCAAAAACAAAACACAATCGGCCCTTTTCAGGGCCACCACACAAACCTACGTCCAAAGCAGAATTCCAGTCGTTCGTCGCACCACTTCTCTCTCTCTCTCTCTCTCTCTCTCTCTCTCTCTCTGTGTGTACGGTTTTTTTTCCTTCTTACACACACAGGCGCCGCCATCTTGTACACACGTACTTGGCCACCTCCTCCACTCCACTCCACGCACGCACAGTCTCGCGACCATTAACCAGCACACGTGGCGCACAACAACACACCTCAAAAATAACCCCTCGGCACTCAGCCGCGCCGCAACACACAGCCCATCCACCGACAAGAAGCATACAAGCAAAGAGGGAGGGGAAGGAAGGAAGGAAGGAAGGAAGGAAGGAAGGAGGGAGCTCACACAACGCAAGGGCACGCTTCCTTCCCTCCCAACCGCACCGCACACCACGTCAAAAAAACTCCAAACAAAACTAAAAGGCCAAGTAGACTAAAAAAGGAAAAGAAAAACCAGCAACACAGACTCTTTCGCACTTTTCAACTTCCGAACACTGTGGTGGCCCTGAAAAGGGCCGTTTTTCAATCTCTCTTTCCTTCCTTCCTTCGGTCTCACACCGCCTAACCGCCGAAACCGTACAGGGTGCGCCCCTGCCTCTTCAGGGCGTACACCACGTCCATGGCCGTCACAGTCTTGCGCTTGGCGTGCTCAGTGTACGTCACCGCGTCGCGGATCACGTTCTCCAGGAACACCTTCAGCACTCCGCGCGTCTCCTCGTAGATCAGACCAGAGATGCGCTTCACGCCGCCCCTGCGCGCCAGGCGGCGGATCGCGGGCTTCGTGATGCCCTGGATGTTGTCGCGCAACACCTTGCGGTGCCGCTTGGCGCCACCCTTGCCGAGCCCCTTTCCTCCCTTGCCGCGGCCTGTCATTCTTCTTCTTCTTCAAGCGTCTCAACCACAATAATATAAAAAACAGAAAGCAAGGCAAGCTCCTCACCCGGCGCTAGCGAGTCGGCTACGGTTGTGGCGCCCAGCGCGCGCGCCGCCCCCCTATATAGACTCTGGGGCCCCGCGGCCCGCCCTCCCCTCCCCCCACCACCGCGCACCGAGGGCATATAAGCGCAGCACCCGGGGCGCGCGGGCCCGTTGTCAAGGCAGCACCGGACGCCGTCGCGCACGCATATCCTCCACGCCGCATCCGCATCCGCAGTAGCCATGGCCCGGACAAAGCAAACGGCCCGCAAGTCCACCGGCGGAAAGGCGCCGCGCAAACAGCTCGCCACCAAGGCGGCGAGGAAGAGCGCGCCCGCCACCGGCGGCGTCAAGAAGCCCCACCGCTACAGGCCGGGCACCGTCGCCCTGCGAGAAATCAGGCGCTACCAGAAGAGCACAGAGCTGCTCATCCGCAAGCTGCCATTCCAGCGCCTAGTGCGCGAGATCGCCCAGGACTTCAAGACCGACCTGCGCTTCCAGAGCTCCGCAGTCATGGCCCTGCAAGAGGCCAGCGAGGCCTACCTCGTCGGCCTCTTCGAAGACACCAACCTGTGCGCAATCCACGCCAAGCGAGTCACCATCATGCCCAAGGACATCCAGCTCGCGCGCCGCATCCGCGGCGAGCGCGCCTAAACCCGCACACCGCCAAACAAACAAAACGGCCCTTTTCAGGGCCACTAACGTCTCTCCGTCGCGAGCAAAACTTTGTCGGTCGCAACGACTAGTTCCCCACTCACTCTCCAGTCCAGTCGTCCCACCCCCGGCCCGGCCCGGCGCCGCCGTTTCCAAAAAAAAAAAAAAAAGCACCGCACCGGCCGAACCAAGTCGCAAGCGTCAATAGCGCCACCCACACAGGCCACGGCACAAAACGTGACGCCCGGAAAGCAAAGCAAAGCAAAGCAAAACAAAAAAGACTATTCCAAAACCACCACCAAGACAAACAAACAAACAAACAAACGCGGCGCAAAATAAATAGGTAAAAGTAAAATACACTTTGTGTAACACCAGCCGCGCGCCGCCGCCCACGCCCGCCAACGACCCCACAATCCAACCACCATCCACACATGAAACAAACAAACGCCAGCAAGCAAGACAGACAGACAACAAGGCAACCGACCGACCACGACACGACACGACAATCAACACCTTCCCGACGTGCTTTGATGGCCCTGAGAAGGGCCGTTTTTGTTTTTGTCCGGGACCGCGCGACAGCCTCTGGTTGCGCGCCGGCCACCAGGCGACGGTGTCAACCGCCAACCCTTCCCTGCCCTTTTTACTTCTTCTTCTTGGGCGAAGCCTTCGCCTTAGACGGCGTCGCCGTCGCCTTCTTCGGGCGCGGCGCCTTCGGCTTCTTCGTCGGAACCTTGGCGGCCTTCTTCGCCTTCGACGGCGACTTGGCCTTGGCCGGCTTGGCCGCAGCCGCCTTCTTCGCACCCGCGGGAGCGGCCGACGCCGCAGACGCCTTCTTGGCGGCGCCCGCCTTCCGACCGGTCGCCGCCTTCACGCCGCCAGCCTTCTTTGCGCCGGCCGCACGGGCCCCCTTCTTCTCCTTGCTGGCCGGAGCGGCGCGCTTCTTCTTCGCACCACCGCCGCCACCACGAGCCTTGCCGCCCTCGGCCGCCCCGCCGCCGGCGCCGGCAAGCTTGAAAGAGCCCGACGCGCCCTTCCCCTTCGTCTGCACCAGCTCGCCAGCCACGACGGCCGACTTGAGGTACTTCTTGATAAAGGGCGCCAGCTTCTCCGCGTCCAGCTTGTAGTGCGCGGCAATGTACTTCTTGATCGCCTGCAGCGACGACCCGCCGCGCTCCTTCAGACTCTTGATGGCGGCCGTCACCATCTCAGAGGTGCGCGGGTGCGCAGGCTTGGCGCGCGGCTTCTTCGCAGACGACGCAGACTTGGCCTTCTTCGTAGTGCCGGTGGCGGCGGGTGCCGCGGCAGTCTCGTTCGTAGCCGCCTGGTCTGCCATCTTTTGCTTGTTCTCTTTTCTTTTTTCCCCTTGGTTTCGCTTCCTTCTCTCCTTCGACGACGCACAACAGCGAGGGGCGCGCAGCAGAGAATAGCCGCGCACGCGCCTGGCCCAGCCAGTGTCGCGGGCGGGCGCGGACGGCCGAGAGAGCGGCCGCCACTCGGCGCGCCGCCGCGCCGCCGCGCCGCGCCTCCCGCGCTTGCTACCGCCCAACGTCCGACAGCCTGCGCGGAGCAGCCCCCAACCTGCGCCGCAACCACCCGCGCCATTCAAACCACCGAGGATGGGGCTACACACACCGACACCACGGTCGCCAACCAGTCGCCGCGGCGGCGCCGCAAACCACGGCCAAACTGCAGCCACCGCGCGCCACAGCCTGGGTCGGCCCGCCGAGAATCGCCGCCCCCGCCCAAATGCCGCCCCCACAGCCCCAGCCGACGACCCGCCACAATGGCCAAACCTTCGTCAAAACTCCCGCACCGTCGCCGCGGCAGCCCGGCCACCGCGGCCGGCGCCACAGCCACACGAGCCGAGTCGTGCGGCGATGACGGCCGTGCACAAACGCACCTCCGCCGCCCCATCGCCTTCCGCCGTTTTCCCGATCGGCCCGCAGCCGTCGGGCCACGGCCGCGGGCCGTCCTCCTCCTCTCGCCTCGCCCGCCAACACCCACAGCCCTTCCAACACATTTTTCTTTTCTTTTTTCTTTTTTTTTTTTACTTTTTTACGATCGCCGCCTGCGCAACATGGCAATCTGTCTCGCGTGTGT